>NC_057811.1:55703573-55704082 GCF_018294505.1 Triticum aestivum
CCCGGACCGACCTTACACGTACGCTTACGTGAGACAGGTTCCACCGACTGACATGCACTAGTTGCATAAAGTGGCTAGCGGGTGTCTGTCTCTCCTACTTTAGTCGAAACGGATTCAATGAAAAGGGTCCTTATGAAGGGTAAATAAAAATTGGCAAATCACGTTGTGGTCATACGTAGGTAAGAAAACGTTCTTGCTAGAAACCTACAAACCATGTAAAAACTTGCAACAACAATTAGAGGATGTCTAACTTGTTTTTGCAGCAAGTGCTTTGTGATGTGACATGGCCAGAAGATGTGATGAATGATATATGTGATGTATGAGATTGATCATATTCTTGTAATAGGAATCACGACTTACATGTCGATGAGTATGACAACCGGCAGGAGCCATAGGAGTTGTCTTTATTATTTTGTATGACCTGCGTGTCATTGAATAACGCCATGTAATTTACTTTACTTTGTTGCTAAACGCGTTAGCCATAGAAGTAGAAGTAATCGTTGGCGTGA
>NC_057811.1:55704092-55706850 GCF_018294505.1 Triticum aestivum
AAGAAGGCCGGCAACACCAAAGGTATATGTGATATACATGTAATTGATGTGTACCTTACCAGTACTCGTAGTAGCTCCTGGGTATTTGATACCGGTGCGGTTGCTCATATTTGTAACTCAAAACAGGAACTACGGAATAAACGGAGACTGGCGAAGGACGAGGTGACGATGCGCGTCGGGAATGGTTCCAAGGTCGATGTGATCGCCGTCGGCACGCTACCTCTGCATCTACCTACGGGATTAGTTTTAAACCTTAATAATTGTTATTTAGTGCCAGCTTTGAGCATGAACATTGTATCTGGATCTCGTTTAATTCGAGATGGCTACTCATTTAAATCCGAGAATAATGGTTGTTCTATTTATTTGAGAAATATGTTTTATGGTCATGCCCCGCTGGTCAATGGTTTATTTTTGATGAATCTCGAACGTGATGTTACACATGTTCATAGTGTGAATACCAAAAGATGTAAAGTTGATAACGCTAGTCCCACATACTTGTGGCACTGCCGCCTTGGTCACATTGGTGTCAAGCGCATGAAGAAGCTCCATGCAGATGCACTTTTGGAGTCTCTTGATTACGAATCATTTAACACGTGCGAACCATGCCTCATGGGTAAGATGACCAAGACTCCGTTCTCCGGAACAATGGAGCGAACAACCAACTTATTGGAAATCATACATACCGATATGTGCGGTCCAATGAGTGTTGAGGCTCGCGGAGGATATCGTTATGTTCTCACTCTCACTGATGACTTAAGTAGATATGGGTATGTCTACCTAATGAAACACAAGTCTGAAACCTTTGAAAAGTTCAAGGAATTTCAGAGTGAGGTTGAGAATCAACGGGACTGGAGAATAAAATTCTTACGATCAGATCGTGGTGGAGAATATTTAAGTCACGAGTTTGGTGCACACTTAAGGAAATGTGGAATAGTTTCACAACTCACGCCGCCTGGAACACCTCAGAGAAATGGTGTGTCCGAACGTCGTAATCGCACTCTATTGGATATGGTGCGATCTATGATGTCTCTTACCGATTTACCGCTCTCATTTTGGGGCTATGCTTTAGAGACTGCCGCATTCACTTTAAATAGGGCTCCGTCGAAATCCGTTGAGACGACACCGTATGAATTATGGTTTGGGAAGAAACCTAAGCTGTCATTTCTAAAAGTTTGGGGATGCGATGCTTATGTCAAGAACTTCAACCTGAAAAGCTCGAACCCAAGTCAGAAAAATGTGTCTTCATAGGATACCCTAAGGAAACTATTGGGTATACCTTCTACCTCAGATCCGAAGGCAAGATCTGTTGGAAATATGCCCTAGAGGCAATAATAAATGGTTATTATTATATTTCTTTGTTCATGGTAATTGTCTATTATTCATGCTTCAATTGTATTGTCCGGAAATCGTAATACATGTGTGAATACATAGACCACAACGTGTCCCGAGTAAGCCTCTAGTTGACTAGCTCGTTGATCAACAGATAGTCATGGTTTCCTAACTATGGACATTGGATGTCATTGATAACGGGATCACATCATTAGGAGAATGATGTGATGGACAAGACCCAATCCTAAGCATAGCATAAAAGATCGTGTAGTTTCGTTTGCTAGAGCTTTTCCAATGTCAAGTATCTTTTCCGTAGACCATGAGATCGTGCAACTCCCGGATACCGTAAGAGTGCTTTGGGTGTGCCAAACGTCACAACGTAACTGGGTGACTATAAAGGTGCACTACGGGTATCTCCGAAAGTATCTGTTGGGTTGGCACGGATCGAGACTGGGATTTGTCACTCCGTATGACGGAGAGGTATCTCTGGGCCCACTCGGTAATGCATCATCATAATGAGCTCAATGTGACTAAGGCGTTAGTCACGGGATCATGCATTGCGGTACGAGTAAAGAGACTTGCCGGTAACGAGATTGAACAAGGTATTGGGATACCGACGATCGAATCTCGGGCAAGTAACATACCGATTGACAAAGGGAATTGCATACGGGATTGATTGAATCCTCGACACCGTGGTTCATCCGATGAGATCATCGTGGAACATGTGGGAGCCAACATGGGTATCCAGATCCCGCTGTTGGTTATTGACCGGAGAGGCGTCTCGGTCATGTCTGCATGTCTCCCGAACCCGTAGGGTCTACACACTTAAGGTTCGGTGACGCTAGGGTTGTAGAGATATGTGTATGCGGAAACCCGAAAGTTGTTCGGAGTCCCGTATGAGATCCCGGACGTCACGAGGAGTTCCGGAATGGTCCAGAGGTAAAGAATTATATATAGGAAGTCAAGTTTCGGCCACCGGGAAAGTTTCGGGGGTTACTGGTATTGTACCGGGACCACCGGAAGGGTCCCGGGGGTCCACCGGGTGGGGCCACCTATCCCGGAGGGCCCCGTGGGCTCAAGTGGGAAGGGAACCAGCCCCTAGTGGGCTGGGCGCCCCCCATGGGCCTCCCCCCTGCGCCTAGGGTTGGGAACCCTAGGGTGAGGGGCTTCCCACTTGCCTTGGGGGGCAAGGCACCCCCCTGGCCGCCGCCCCCCCCCCCCACCCTAGATGGGTTCTGGCCGGCGCCCCCCCCTCCCAGGGGCCTATATAAAGGGGGGAGGGAGGGCAGCAACAACACAGCCTTGGGCGCCTCCCTCTCCCCCTGCAACACCTCTCTCTGTCGTATATGCTCGGCGAAGCCCTGCCGGCATCCCGCTACATCCACCACCACGCCGTCGTGCTGCTGGATCTCCATCAACCTCTCCTTCC
>NC_057811.1:55706860-55708255 GCF_018294505.1 Triticum aestivum
GGATGTCTATCTGAGTGGGAGTTCATTAAATAATTTGATTAAGATGAACTTAATTATCATGAACTTAGTCTAAAATCTTTACACTATGTCTTGTAGATCAAATGGCCAACGTTGTCCTCAATTTCAACGCGTTCCTAGAGAAAACCAAGCTGAAAGATGATGGCAGCAACTATACGGACTGGGTCCGGAACCTGAGGATCATCCTCATAGTAGCCAAGAAAGATTATGTCTTAGAAGCACCGCTAGGTGAAGCACCAATCCCTGAGAACCAAGACGTTATGAACGCTTGGCAATCACGTGCTGATGATTACTCCCTCGTTCAGTGCGGCATGCTTTACAGCTTAGAACCGGGTCTCCAAAAGTGTTTTGAGAAACATGGAGCATATGAGATGTTCGAGGAGCTGAAACTGGTTTTTCAAGCTCATGCCCGGGTCGAGAGATATGATGTCTCCGACAAGTTCTTCAGCTGTAAAATGGAGGAGAACAGTTCTGTTAGTGAGCATATACTCAGAATGTCTGGGTTGCACAACCGCTTGACTCAGCTGGGAGTTAATCTCCCGGATGACGCGGTCATTGACATAATCCTCCAGTCGCTTCCACCAAGCTACAAGAGCTTTGTGATGAACTACAATATGCAGGGGATGGAAAAGACCATTCCTGAGGTATATTCAATGCTGAAATCAGCGGAAGGGGAGATCAGAAAAGAACATCAAGTGTTGATGGTGAATAAAACCACTAAGTTCAAGAAGGGCAAGGGTAAGAAGAACTTCAAGAAGGACGGCAAGGGAGTTGCCGCGCCCGGTAAGCCAGTTACTGGGAAGAAGTCGAAGAATGGACCCAAGCCCGAGACTGAGTGCTTTTATTGCAAGGGAAGTGGTCACTGGAAGCGGAACTGCCCCAAATACTTAGCGGACAAGAAGGCCGGCAACACCAAAGGTATATGTGATATACATGTAATTGATGTGTACCTTACCAGTACTCGTAGTAGCTCCTGGGTATTTGATACCGGTGCGGTTGCTCATATTTGTAACTCAAAACAGGAACTACGGAATAAACGGAGACTGGCGAAGGACGAGGTGACGATGCGCGTCGGGAATGGTTCCAAGGTCGATGTGATCGCCGTCGGCACGCTACCTCTGCATCTACCTACGGGATTAGTTTTAAACCTTAATAATTGTTATTTAGTGCCAGCTTTGAGCATGAACATTGTATCTGGATCTCGTTTAATTCGAGATGGCTACTCATTTAAATCCGAGAATAATGGTTGTTCTATTTATTTGAGAAATATGTTTTATGGTCATGCCCCGCTGGTCAATGGTTTATTTTTGATGAATCTCGAACGTGATGTTACACATGTTCATAGTGTGAATACCAAAAGATGTAAAGTTGATAACG
>NC_057811.1:55708265-55712861 GCF_018294505.1 Triticum aestivum
CGGCGCCCCCCCTCCCAGGGGCCTATATAAAGGGGGGAGGGAGGGCAGCAACAACACAGCCTTGGGCGCCTCCCTCTCCCCCTGCAACACCTCTCTCTGTCGTATATGCTCGGCGAAGCCCTGCCGGCATCCCGCTACATCCACCACCACGCCGTCGTGCTGCTGGATCTCCATCAACCTCTCCTTCCCCCTTGCTGGATCAAGAAGGAGGAGACGTCGCTGCACCGTACGTGTGTTGAACGCGGAGGTGCCGTCCGTTCGGCACTCGGTCATCGGTGATTTGGATCACGGCGAGTACGACTCCGTCATCCACGTTCATTGGAACGCTTCCGCTCGCGATCTACAAGGGTATGTAGATGCACTCCTTTCCCCTCGTTGCTAGTATACTCCATAGATGCATCTTGGTGAGCGTAGGAAAATTTTAAAATTATGCTATGATTCCCAATAGTGGCATCATGAGCCAGGCCTATGCGTAGTTACTATGCACGAGTAGAACACAAAGAAGTTGTGGGCGTTGATGTTGCCAATTCTTCTTGCCGCTACTAGTCGTTTCTTGTTTCGGCGGCATTGTAGGATGAAGCGGCCCGGACCGACCTTACACGTACGCTTACGTGAGACAGGTTCCACCGACTGACATGCACTAGTTGCATAAAGTGGCTAGCGGGTGTCTGTCTCTCCTACTTTAGTCGAAACGGATTCAATGAAAAGGGTCCTTATGAAGGGTAAATAAAAATTGGCAAATCACGTTGTGGTCATACGTAGGTAAGAAAACGTTCTTGCTAGAAACCTACAAACCATGTAAAAACTTGCAACAACAATTAGAGGATGTCTAACTTGTTTTTGCAGCAAGTGCTTTGTGATGTGACATGGCCAGAAGATGTGATGAATGATATATGTGATGTATGAGATTGATCATATTCTTGTAATAGGAATCACGACTTACATGTCGATGAGTATGACAACCGGCAGGAGCCATAGGAGTTGTCTTTATTATTTTGTATGACCTGCGTGTCATTGAATAACGCCATGTAATTTACTTTACTTTGTTGCTAAACGCGTTAGCCATAGAAGTAGAAGTAATCGTTGGCGTGATGACTTCATGAAGACACAATGATGGAGATCATGATGATGGAGATCATGGTGTCATGCCGGTGACGAAGATGATCATGGTGCCCCGAAGATGGACATCAAAGGAGCATAATGATATTGGCCATATCATGTCACTATTTGATTGCATGTGATGTTTATCATGTTTTTGTGTCTTATTTGCTTAGAACGACGGTAGTAAGTAAGATGATCCCTTATGATAATTTCAATAAAAGTGTTCCCCCTAACTGTGCACCGTTGCGAAGGTTCGTTGTTTCGAAGCACCACGTGATGATCGGGTGTGATAGATTCTAACGTTCGAATACAACGGGTGTTGACGAGCCTAGCATGTACAGACATGGCCTCGGAACACACGCAATACACTTAGGTTGACTTGACGAGCCTAGCATGTACAGACATGGCCTCGGAACACGGAGGACCGAAAGGTCGAGCATGAGTCGTATAGAAGATACGATCAACATGGAGATGTTCACCGATCTTGACTAGTCCATCTCACGTGATGATCAGACACAGCCTAGTTAAATTCGGATCATGTATCACTTAGATGACTAGAGGATGTCTATCTGAGTGGGAGTTCATTAAATAATTTGATTAAGATGAACTTAATTATCATGAACTTAGTCTAAAATCTTTACACTATGTCTTGTAGATCAAATGGCCAACGTTGTCCTCAATTTCAACGCGTTCCTAGAGAAAACCAAGCTGAAAGATGATGGCAGCAACTATACGGACTGGGTCCGGAACCTGAGGATCATCCTCATAGTAGCCAAGAAAGATTATGTCTTAGAAGCACCGCTAGGTGAAGCACCAATCCCTGAGAACCAAGACGTTATGAACGCTTGGCAATCACGTGCTGATGATTACTCCCTCGTTCAGTGCGGCATGCTTTACAGCTTAGAACCGGGTCTCCAAAAGTGTTTTGAGAAACATGGAGCATATGAGATGTTCGAGGAGCTGAAACTGGTTTTTCAAGCTCATGCCCGGGTCGAGAGATATGATGTCTCCGACAAGTTCTTCAGCTGTAAAATGGAGGAGAACAGTTCTGTTAGTGAGCATATACTCAGAATGTCTGGGTTGCACAACCGCTTGACTCAGCTGGGAGTTAATCTCCCGGATGACGCGGTCATTGACATAATCCTCCAGTCGCTTCCACCAAGCTACAAGAGCTTTGTGATGAACTACAATATGCAGGGGATGGAAAAGACCATTCCTGAGGTATATTCAATGCTGAAATCAGCGGAAGGGGAGATCAGAAAAGAACATCAAGTGTTGATGGTGAATAAAACCACTAAGTTCAAGAAGGGCAAGGGTAAGAAGAACTTCAAGAAGGACGGCAAGGGAGTTGCCGCGCCCGGTAAGCCAGTTACTGGGAAGAAGTCGAAGAATGGACCCAAGCCCGAGACTGAGTGCTTTTATTGCAAGGGAAGTGGTCACTGGAAGCGGAACTTCCCCAAATACTTAGCGGACAAGAAGAAGGCCGGCAACACCAAAGGTATATGTGATATACATGTAATTGATGTGTACCTTACCAGTACTCGTAGTAGCTCCTGGATATTTGATACCGGTGCGGTTGCTCATATTTGTAACTCAAAACAGGAACTACGGAATAAACGGAGACTGGCGAAGGACGAGGTGACGATGCGCGTCGGGAATGGTTCCAAGGTCGATGTGATCGCCGTCGGCACGCTACCTCTGCATCTACCTACGGGATTAGTTTTAAACCTTAATAATTGTTATTTAGTGCCAGCTTTGAGCATGAACATTGTATCTGGATCTCGTTTAATTCGAGATGGCTACTCATTTAAATCCGAGAATAATGGTTGTTCTATTTATTTGAGAAATATGTTTTATGGTCATGCCCCGCTGGTCAATGGTTTATTTTTGATGAATCTCGAACGTGATGTTACACATGTTCATAGTGTGAATACCAAAAGATGTAAAGTTGATAACGATAGTCCCACATACTTGTGGCACTGCCGCCTTGGTCACATTGGTGTCAAGCGCATGAAGAAGCTCCATGCAGATGCACTTTTGGAGTCTCTTGATTACGAATCATTTAACACGTGCGAACCATGCCTCATGGGTAAGATGACCAAGACTCCGTTCTCCGGAACAATGGAGCGAGCAACCAACTTATTGGAAATCATACATACCGATGTGTGCGGTCCAATGAGTGTTGAGGCTCGCGGAGGATATCGTTATGTTCTCACTCTCACTGATGACTTAAGTAGATATGGGTATGTCTACCTAATGAAACACAAGTCTGAAACCTTTGAAAAGTTCAAGGAATTTCAGAGTGAGGTTGAGAATCAACGTGACAGGAGAATAAAATTCTTACGATCAGATCGTGGTGGAGAATATTTAAGTCACGAGTTTGGTGCACACTTAAGGAAATGTGGAATAGTTTCACAACTCACGCCGCCTGGAACACCTCAGAGAAATGGTGTGTCCGAACGTCGTAATCGCACTCTATTGGATATGGTGCGATCTATGATGTCTCTTACCAATTTACCGCTCTCATTTTGGGGCTATGCTTTAGAGACTGCCGCATTCACTTTAAATAGGGCTCCGTCGAAATCCGTCGAGACGACACCGTATGAATTATGGTTTGGGAAGAAACCTAAGCTGTCGTTTCTAAAAGTTTGGGGATGCGATGCTTATGTCAAGAAACTTCAACCTGAAAATCTCGAACCCAAGTCGGAAAAATGCGTCTTCATAGGATACCCTAAGGAAACTATTGGGTATACCTTCTACCTCAGATCCGAAGGCAAGATCTGTTGGAAATATGCCCTAGAGGCAATAATAAATGGTTATTATTATATTTCTTTGTTCATGGTAATTGTCTATTATTCATGCTACAATTGTATTGTCCGGAAATCGTAATACATGTGTGAATACATAGACCACAACGTGTCCCTAGTAAGCCTCTAGTTGACTAGCTCGTTGATCAACAGATAGTCATGGTTTCCTGACTATGGACATTGGATGTCATTGATAACGGGATCACATCATTAGGAGAATGATGTGATGGACAAGACCCAATCCTAAGCATAGCATAAAAGATCGTGTAGTTTCGTTTGCTAGAGCTTTTCCAATGTCAAGTATCTTTTCCTTAGACCATGAGATCGTGCAACTCCCGGATACCGTAAGAGTGCTTTGGGTGTGCCAAACGTCACAACGTAACTGGGTGACTATAAAGGTGCACTACGGGTATCTCCGAAAGTATCTGTTGGGTTGGCACGGATCGAGACTGGGATTTGTCACTCCGTATGACGGAGAGGTATCTCTGGGCCCACTCGGTAATGCATCATCATAATGAGCTCAATGTGACTAAGGCGTTAGTCACGGGATCATGCATTGCGGTACGAGTAAAGAGACTTGCCGGTAACGAGATTGAACAAGGTATTGGGATACCGACGATCGAATCTCGGGCAAGTAACATACCGATTGACAAAGGGAATTGCATACGGGATTGATTGAATCCTCGAC
>NC_057811.1:55712871-55735056 GCF_018294505.1 Triticum aestivum
CGTCGTGCTGCTGGATCTCCATCAACCTCTCCTTCCCCCTTGCTGGATCAAGAAGGAGGAGACGTCGTTGCACCGTACGTGTGTTGAACGCGGAGGTGCCGTCCGTTCGGCACTCGGTCATCGGTGATTTGGATCACGGCGAGTACGACTCCGTCATCCACGTTCATTGGAACGCTTCCGCTCGCGATCTACAAGGGTATGTAGATGCACTCCTTTCCCCTCGTTGCTAGTATACTCCATAGATGCATCTTGGTGAGCGTAGGAAAATTTTAAAATTATGCTACGATTCCCAACAGTGGCATCATGAGCCAGGCCTATGCGTAGTTACTATGCACGAGTAGAACACAAAGAAGTTGTGGGCGTTGATGTTGCCAATTCTTCTTGCCGCTACTAGTCGTTTCTTGTTTCGGCGGCATTGTAGGATGAAGCGGCCCGGACCGACCTTACACGTACGCTTACGTGAGACAAATTTCGGAGGTTATATATAGGAAGTCAAGTTTCGGCCACCGGGAAAGTTTCGGGGGTTACCGGTATTGTACCGGGACCACCGGAAGGGTCCCGGGGGTCCACCGGGTGGGGCCACCTATCCCGGAGGGCCCCGTGGGCTGAAGTGGGAAGGGAACCAGCCCCTAGTGGGCTGGGCGCCCCCCATGGGCCTCCCCCCCTGCGCCTAGGGTTGGGAACCCTAGGGTGGGGGGCAAGGCACCCCCCTGGCCGCCGCCCCCCCCACCCTAGATGGGTTCTGGCCGCCGCCCCCCCCCTCCCAGGGGCCTATATAAAGGGGGGGAGGGAGGGCAGCAACAACACAGCCTCGGGCGCCTCCCTCCTCCCCTGCAACACCTCTCCCTCTCGCAGAAGCTCGGCGAAGCCCTGCCGAGACCCGCTACATCCACCACCACGCCGTCGTGCTGCTGGATCTCCATCAACCTCTCCTTCCCCCTTGCTGGATCAAGAAGGAGGAGACGTCGCTGCACCATACGTGTGTTGAATGCGGAGGTGCCGTCCGTTCGGCACTCGGTCATCGGTGATTTGGATCACGGCGAGTACGACTCCGTCATCCACGTTCATTGGAACGCTTCTGCTCGCGATCTACAAGGGTATGTAGATGCACTCGTTTCCCTTCATTGCTAGTATACTCCATTGATGCATCTTGGTGAGCGTAGGAAAATTTTAAAATTATGCTACGATTCCCAACAAGATCTTCGTTGCCAAGAACGGGTCCTTTCTAGAGAAGGAGTTTCTCTCGAAAGAATTGAGTGGGAGGAAAGTGGAACTTGATGAGGTGATAGTCACCCCTTCCGAACCGGAAAGTAGCGCAGCGCGGGAAAATGTTCCTGTGGTGCCTACACCGACTGGGGAAGAAGTCAATGATGATGATCATGAAGCTTCGGATCAAGTTACTGAACTTCGTAGGTCCACAAGGACACGTTCCGCACCAGAGTGGTACGGCAACCCTGTCCTGGAAATCATGTTGTTAGACAACGGTGAACCTTCGAACTATGAAGAAGCGATGGTGGGCCCGGATTCCGACAAATGGCTAGCATGAAATCCGAGATAGAATCCATGTATGAAAACAAAGTATGGACTTTGACTGACTTGCCCGATGAGCGGCGAGCCATAGAAAACAAATGGATCTTTAAGAAGAAGACGGACGCAGATGGTAATGTGACCGTCTACAAAGCTCGACTTGTCGCTAAGGGTTATCGACAAGTTCAAGGGGTTGACTACGATGAGACTTTCTCACCCGTAGCGAAGCTGAAGTCCGTCCGAATCATGTTAGCAATTGCCGCATACTATGATTATGAGATATGGCAGATGGACGTCAAAACGGCATTCCTTAACGGCTTCCTTAAGGAAGAGTTGTATATGATGCAGCCGGAAGGTTTTGTCGATCCTAAGAATGCTAACAAAGTATGCAAGCTCCAGCGCTCAATCTATGGGCTGGTGCAAGCATCTCGGAGTTGGAACATTCGCTTTGATGAGATGATCAAAGCGTTTGGGTTTACACAGACTTATGGAGAAGCCTGTGTTTACAAGAAAGTGAGTGGGAGCTCTGTAGCTTTTCTCATATTATATGTGGATGACATACTATTGATGGGAAATGATATAGAATTCTTGGAAAGTATAAAGGCCTATCTGAATAAGTGTTTTTCAATGAAGGACCTTGGAGAAGCTGCTTATATATTAGGCATCAAGATCTATAGAGATAGATCAAGACGCCTCATTGGTCTTTCACAGAGTACATACCTTGACAAGATATTGAAGAAGTTCAATATGGATCAGTCCAAGAAGGGGTTCTTGCCTGTATTGCAAGGTGTGCAATTGAGCAGGGCTCAATGCCCGACCACGGCAGAAGATAGAGAAAAGATGAGTGTCATCCCCTATGCCTCGGCCATAGGGTCTATTATGTATGCCATGCTGTGTACCAGACCTGATGTAAACCTTGCCGTAAGTTTGGTAGGAAGGTACCAAAGTAATCCCGGCATGGAACACTGGACAGCGGTCAAGAATATCCTGAAGTACCTGAAAAGGACTAAGGATATGTTTCTCGTTTATGGAGGTGACGAAGAACTCGTCGTAAAGGGTTACGTCGACGCTAGCTTCGACACAGATCTGGATGACTCGAAGTCACAAACCGGATACGTGTATATTTTGAATGGAGGAGCAGTAAGCTGGTGCAGTTGCAAGCAAAGCGTCGTGGCGGGATCTACATGTGAAGCGGAGTACATGGCAGCCTCGGAGGCAGCACAGGAAGCAGTCTGGATGAAGGAGTTCATTACCGACCTAGGGGTGATTCCCAACGCGTCGGGCCCGATGACTCTCTTCTGTGACAACACTGGAGCTATTGCCCTTGCGAAGGAGCCCAGGTTTCACAGGAAGACCAGGCATATCAAGCGACGCTTCAACTCCATTCGTGAAAGTGTTCAAAATGGAGACATAGATATTTGTAAAGTACATACGGACCTGAATGTAGCAGATCCGTTGACTAAACCTCTCCCTAGAGCAAAACATGATCAACACCAGGACGCAATGGGTGTTCGATTCATCACAATGTAACTAGATTATTGACTCTAGTGCAAGTGGGAGACTGTTGGAAATATGCCCTAGAGGCAATAATAAATGGTTATTATTATATTTCTTTGTTCATGGTAATTGTCTATTATTCATGCTATTATTGTATTGTCCGGAAATCGTAATACATGTGTGAATACATAGACCACAACGTGTCCCTAGTAAGCCTCTAGTTGACTAGCTCGTTGATCAACAGATAGTCATGGTTTCCTGACTATGGACATTGGATGTCATTGATAACGGGATCACGTCATTAGGAGAATGATGTGATGGACAAGACCCAATCCTAAGCATAGCATAAAAGATCGTGTAGTTTCGTTTGCTAGAGCTTTTCCAATGTCAAGTATCTTTTCCTTAGACCATGAGATCGTGCAACTCCCGGATACCGTAAGAGTGCTTTGGGTGTGCCAAACGTCACAACGTAACTGGGTGACTATAAAGGTGCACTACGGGTATCTCCGAAAGTATCTGTTGGGTTGGCACGGATCGAGACTGGGATTTGTCATTCCGTATGACGGAGAGGTATCTCTGGGCCCACTCGGTAATGCATCATCATAATGAGCTCAATGTGACTAAGGCGTTAGTCACGGGATCATGCATTGCGGTACGAGTAAAGAGACTTGCCGGTAACGAGATTGAACAAGGTATTGGGATACCGACGATCGAATCTCGGGCAAGTAACATACCGATTGACAAAGGGAATTGCATACAGGATTGATTGAATCCTCGACACCGTGGTTCATCCGATGAGATCATCGTGGAACATGTGGGAGCCAACATGGGTATCCAGATCCCGCTGTTGGTTATTGACCGGAGAGGCGTCTCGGTCATGTCTGCATGTCTCCCGAACCCGTAGGGTCTACACACTTAAGGTTCGGTGACGCTAGGGTTGTAGAGATATGTGTATGCGGAAACCCGAAAGTTGTTCGGAGTCCCGGATGAGATCCCGGACGTCATGAGGAGTTCCGGAATGGTCAGGAGGTAAAGAATTATATATAGGAAGTCAAGTTTCGGCCACCGGGAAAGTTTCGGGGGTTACCGGTATTGTACCGGGACCACCGGAAGGGTCCCGGGGGTCCACCGGGTGGGGCCACCTATCCCGGAGGGCCCCGTGGGCTGAAGTGGGAAGGGAACCAGCCCCTAGTGGGCTGGGCGCCCCCCCATGGGCCTCCCCCCTGCGCCTAGGGTTGGGAACCCTAGGGTGGGGGGCTTCCCACTTGCCTTGGGGGGCAAGGCACCCCCCTGGCCGCCGCCCCCCCACCCTAGATGGGTTCTGGCCGGCGCCCCCCCCCCCCCAGGGGCCTATATAAAGGGGGGAGGGCAGCAACAACACAGCCTTGGGCGCCTCCCTCTCCCCCTGCAACACCTCTCTCTCTCGTATATGCTCGGCGAAGCCCTGCCGGCATCCCGCTACATCCACCACCACGCCGTCGTGCTGCTGGATCTCCATCAACCTCTCCTTCCCCCTTGCTGGATCAAGAAGGAGGAGACGTCGCTGCACCGTACGTGTGTTGAACGCGGAGGTACCGTCCGTTCGGCACTCGGTCATCGGTGATTTGGATCACGGCGAGTACGACTCCGTCATCCACGTTCATTGAACGCTTCCGCTCGCGATCTACAAGGGTATGTAGATGCACTCCTTTCCCCTCGTTGCTAGTATACTCCATAGATGCATCTTGGTGAGCGTAGGAAAATTTTAAAATTATGCTACGATTCCCAACACTATGGCGGACGGTGCACATAGCCTTTAATATTACTCCTCCGAATTCTGTCTGCACGTTATTTGGAACGTGGCTTAATGGGATACAGGCCGAAACAGCGAGACACATTCGCGTAGGAGTATGTGCTTTATTGTGGGCAGTCTGGACTGTAGAAATGACTTTGTTTTTAATAGAACAACAAATTTTCATTTTTTGCAGGTTAACTTCCGAGCCACTGCTTTGATCCGTATGTGGTCGCTACTCACTCCGACGGAGGCCAGGGAGCGTTTGGTTACTGGATATATCCGGTGGGAGATGGTAGCACGGGATATCTTCAACCGGTTTGGATGGCGGTCATGTAATAGGATAGGCAATTAGTTTCCTTATCTTGTTCATGCCGGCCGGTTGTGGCGCTATGGTTTATTTTTATTGGCTCTTTGTGAGCTTTTCTTTTACTTTCACTTCGGATTTATGATCAATAAAGTAGGCCGTATGCATCATTATGATGCAGAGGCCGGGGAGTCCTCTTTTCGAAAAAAAAGGCACGCATGGAGCTTATGGACCTATAATCAGCGGGATTAGAGAGAGGGAGATAGAGAGAGAATAGTGGGCGTCAATTGTAGGTTTATTTTTGAAGGAAAAGCGGCAAATTATGAAGCTGATAGACTAGCTAGATTTTCTCATTCTTTAGTTCAGGGGAAACACTCGTGGTTGATCCAACCCCATAATCCGTTTTGCATCCTGCTACATGCGGATTTTGAACAATAAAATCTAGCTTTACCCCTCAAAAAATATATATACGTACATGCACTCACTCCTATAAACGCACACACGTATATTCTACCTCTGTGAGCACCTCCGAGAGACTGAGACGGTATATCATATTGAGATTTTACGAAGTCACCGTAGGCGTCTCGTAGTCGACGGGAACATCTTCTCCCATGAACGCGCATCACCGAAAATCCTGAAGTAAATTCAAAATAAATACGAGCACCAGCACTTAAACCCTAATGAGCCGAGGATACCACTGTCCTCTTAACCATCCTGTTTGCGTACGATGCTGTCATGTGGACGTGTGGTAGACCGATGGATGGAAACATGCTGGCATGCATGGCCACACTATCCTTACCTACAGCTATATATGATCTATTCTTTAGCCGACGGCTGCTAAATTAGCTACATGCCAATGTGCTGGCCGGCAGACGACATGCATGACGATGACGATCGACATACCCTGACGCTCTAACTAGCTGCGCCTTAGATTAGATGCGCCCCTCACGAAATTTCCTGCATACTGGTACTGCGACGCCCCGTAGAAGAGATCTCATACGTATAATCTGCCGTATATAATTTCTGAAACCGTATACACGCCCCCACTGCAGCAGGTCGGCAACCCTACGTGTATGCCGTCCACGGTGTGGACATCCAACTAGACCACGCACCAGCGATAGTGCCGCCGCCGGCTAGCTGAGCCGAGGAGGACGCCGTCGTCTGTGGCAGAAGTCAACAGACAACTACCCAGCTAGCCCTGCTGCGTGAGCGTGACTCCATGGCTTGCTCCCTGGTGATTCAGAAGCTGCCGCGAGAGCTCATCCGGCTTTGCGTTTGCAAATGCGCATAGGAAGTCAATGTGTTTAAGGAAGGAAGCACAATCGTCAACATGAATCTTGTTTCAAAAAACAATCGTAAACATGAATGAAATTAATCTAAGTTCCGATCCTACGCTGCCATGTCCAGATTCGGGTCTCTCAATCGATCGCTTCGATCTCGCTTGCTAATTCCGTAGCACGGACTGTCTTCTCCTGGCTAGCTTGGACGACACATATTGGTCCACGAAGTTTCGACGGAGAGACCGCGACATTCTAGATCGAGGCTGTTTTCTTTTCTCCGTGGCCTGCGTGTTGGGCGCGTCACCTGCTGCAGTTTCTTCTCCAGATCGAGGTCTTCGTTTCTTCTCCCACAAGCCCCGCTCGTTGTTTACTTCTCCCTGTTTGAGCTCCCCGGTTTTGCTCGTCTAGGCCTGCGTACGCTGGCTGCATAGCTAGTGACTTTTATCCCATTGAACTTTAGTGATCAAGTCACTTCCTGGTAAGAGCGTCTTAAATGGTAGATGAGGTCGTTGAACTCTCAACCCTTTCGGTGTGATCTGGAACCGACTTGAGAAAGAAGAAAATTCACAGAAATTTTTGTACGCCCAATCCTTGGGGATTTTACTATAAGGCCATATTCGATTTACAATTTATTTTCATTACTATTTACATCTGCAGTTGACCATATAAAATCTATGTACTTTCCGGTCATATTTTTCTCACGGAAAGGGACTTAGTTTCCATGCATATATGAAGAAACATGCATCATTGATAAAATAATCCTAAGGAATAAAATCTTCCAAAATTCCTATGAAATCCCTTTGAACTAAGGAACTAGAGAGATTCAATTTTCTTCATACGGATCAATCAAACAACTTTTCTGTACGAATACAAAACCGTGTACGGATCAAGCGGGTACGACATTAAAGTCTTGCAATTGTTCATATTCCCCTCTTTTTGTACTCCTTCAATCAAGGAGGCCCAACGTTTTTTTTCTAACCACACATTTGCACATTTCATAGCGAATTTTCCATGACTCAATGTTTATATAAATATTTTTTTGTTATTTTCAATAAGGTGATCGTACAACTTTGGTGCATACTCCCTCTTAAGAGTTACTCCTAGGCATGATGTGCGAAGTGAATGCCAGGTTCCTTGTGGTGGAACTTGTGAAGTTCTATATTTTGCATTGATGCTCATACTTTCGATTTACTTTACAACTTTAAGGTTTGATTCCTTCAGTTGTATAAGCGCTGACATGACGGTTGCCAACCAAGTGTGCACGGCTAGCTAGGGCTCAGTCTCAATGCTATAGATTCCACATACTACTTTCTTCATCCTGAATTACTTGTCGCATAAATGAATGTATTTAAACATATTTTTAGTTCTAGATACATCTACTTCTATCCATTTCTACAAGGTGGAGGGAATATTATTTTATGTTCTCTCTGGGTAAGGTGCATGCTTTAAAACGATGGATCGATCGATGGGAACAGGCTGCCAATAATTCAAGAGCATATCCACACTCCTCCCGACACTTGGAAGGAAAAGCACACTGAGGAAGTGCACATCTATCTTCTATCCCTATAGCCGACGGCTGCTAAATTTGCTGAATGCCAATGTGCTGGCAGACGACATGCATGACGATCACAACCCTGACACATACAATACTATCCATGGTGATGCCGGTGACGATCGGGCGGTAGAATCTGCCGTATATATAGTTTCTTGCGAAGTACCACATAGACGCAGACATGCATGTATGCACCCCTGCTGATGGGGATGGACGATGCACTGCCGAGAGCTCATTTTTTTTCAAAAAACTTTCGATCTAATCTTCAAACATGGCAGTACAATGAATATCAGAAATAATAAAAATTGCATCCAGATCCATAGACCATCTAGCGACGACTACAGGCACTGAAGCGAGCCGAAGGTGCGCCGCTGTCATCGCCCCTGCATCGTCGGAGTCGGTCACAACTTTTGTAGTAGACAGTCGGAAAGTCGTCGTGCTAAGGCCCCATAGGACCAATGCACCAGAATAGCAACCGCTGCCGATAAAGAATAACGTAGATCGGAAGGATCCAACCCAAAGACACACGAACGTAGACGAAAAACGACGAGATCCGAGCAAATCCACCAAAGATAGATCCGTCGGAGGCACACCTTCACACGCCCAAACGCACCGCCGGAACGTGGGCTAGGCGGGAAGACCTTTATTCCATCTTCAGAGAGCCGTCGTCGTCTCGCCTTTCTGAGTAAAACACAAACCCTAACAAAACTGAAAAAAAGACTAAAATCGAAGCCCTCCCACCGGCCTTTGTCAGAATCCACCGTGCCCACATGGCCCCTAGGGCCACCAGAGACGAGGCGGACTTGCCGCGGCGTCAGCAAGAGGCGGGGTCCCTAGCCTTTTTGGAGGAGGAGGCGGCTATTCTCTTGCCCCTGCACCTCCGTTATTTGAAAGGAGAAGGAGAGCTCATTTTCACCTTGATGAAATTAGTAGTACAGGAAAAGAGACAAGCCTATAGATAGTTTGGTTTCTATATCTGCACGCGCCAAGTTCTCCATACTCCCGGTGTCATGTATTTCACTGACTTTGATTCCGATTAGTTGACTTTTCGATAAGGGATGAAACTTTTATACTTCCTTTGTCATAAAATTACAACTTTATACTAAGGTTAGTATAAAGTTGAGATACTTATTTTAGGACAGAGGGAGTATAAAGGAAAGGAAACGAGAGCGAGCGAGCGAGATTACAGCTATTGAGTAATCAAGATCAGAATTTATTTATGTCACGACTTTAGCTAGTTCAAGACACACAAGTGCGTATTATTTCTTGCTCGATCCAGACATTGCTTGCGTACTCAAACTAGCCAGAGAGTTCGTCCAAAAGAAAATCTTACGAGTTTTTCTTTTCTTTTTTCACGGTAGAAAATCTTAGATACTAGTAGTACGAGTTAAAATTACAAAGCTGTCACCCAAGCCGGTGAGGGAATTAATTCCAACTGGCCCCACCGTACATGGTCCCACGGTGTCCCACTGCACGGCGGGGTCCAAGCTTCTGGAAGAGACGGAAAGCGCCAGGCATTGCTCGAGCAAGTTCGACGCCGCGGCCAAGCTTTCATCAGAAAAAAAAAAAGGTTCGACGCCCCAGCGACCAGCCGGCCCCGCTCTGCCGCGAAGCTTCCCGCACGTACGTGAGGACGTCTACCGTATTCCCGCCACGTGGCGCGACCGGATTGGTCATGCATCGAGAGTTCGCGTCATCCGGCACCGATCCGTCGCCGTCGGCCCCGGGATAAGGTGGTGGTGGTGTGACGTTCGTGCGGCCCAAGGCTACGGGGAACGTACGTAGTTACGTGCACGTACGTGTGGACGCTCGGCGTGATCCATTTGCCGAGCGATCAGGATATGACATGGTCAGCTCTGGGTCGGCCATTCTTCTTGATCAAGATGTGTGCGTTGTCTTCCTTGGTCAACCCAATGGCCTGGAGGAGCATGCTAATTTTCTTTCCAGAACCATATGGTTTGAAGGGCTTAGTTGACATTTTTACAGGGTGACATTTACAGAAGGTAGAGGCTGGAGTATGTACTTGCCTTCTTGTATTTGTTCAAAATTATAAAACAAAACGAAGTGACCGCAGTCCGAAGTGTGTAGTACAGCCCTAAATGGGATGTTGTTAATGCACTAGGACGTAGTTCAACCGTGTTTTGAAGAGATATGAGTAATGAAGGTAATTTTCAAAGTTACTTATATTTGGCATTTAATTTTAAAATTTAGACAATACAATGAAAAGCAACCAATAAAAGAATTACATCAAGAATCATATTGCTCGCCTTTTTATTCATTGTGTACGTTGCCCCCTCTAAAGCTTGAAAATTACGCTGAACCGACTTCAAGAAAAAGGGACACTTGCAAGCACTGTTGACATACATAGGTTTTGATGACAATACCCGCTTCAGCTAGAAACGAGATTTAGTAACTGCTGAAGGAACATCAGCTGAGGCATCACCCCACACGACATAGACTTGAAATGCTTTACCACCAGATCAGGGTCGGAGGACACATGGATTTTTCTTTTTTGAAGAAAAAAGGTTGAAATCGCTACACCGACTACCAACTAACCGCTTCTCTTAATTAACACACCGGCTCCCAAGATCCAAAGAGAGGCAACATATCTCTTTTTTTCAGAGAAAAGAGGGCCGAACAAATTTGACAACACCGATCCTATTTTCAGCAGCATAAGATTAGACATCCTCAAGGTCGAGAGGCCTTATCTCAAAACATTATCACCATGTCCACCACCGCGTCGTCGATTTCACCTCAAGAACAAGTTATTGCCACCACCTTGCGGGTACATTGCTAGAAACTGAAGCTAATGAAAACGGATTTTTTTGATTCATTTCAAGCTTTTTCAGCGATGTTGGTTGGGTAGGAGGGGACGTTGCCGTCGACTACTACTGCGCATATGGTGACTTCGTCAAGCTAAAGATGTGGTGCATGTGGCTCGGTATTTCGGAGATGCCCAGGGTTTTCACGTGAAACACCGCCCCTGCTTCCGGTTACGTGATGGAAAAAAACAGGACGCGACGGCCGGAAGCTTCTGGCGCCCTCGCGACGGACCGGGCAACCCAGACACAAGTTCGAGACAAGTACCGCACCGGTACCACGCCGCTTCCTCCCTCTCTTTTCCTTCCACGCGAATCAACCAACAAAATCGTCCACGCGTGCGTCGCAGCACCGCATCCCCCAGCAGGCCACCACCACCCTATATATCCCTCCCCCTCCGCGTCACACCCCTTCCATCCCATCACCGGTTTCGAAATCCATCCATCCATCCATCCTAAGCAGCGGAAGAAGAAGAAAAGAAAAGGAGAAAAATCCACGCGAAAGCACAAGCACAGGACAGGGAGGAACAACCTTGCGTGCGAGGCGAGGCCGCTCCGATTCGACAGACGCGCAGGGAAGATGGACGCCTTCTACTCGACCTCGTCGGCGGCGGCGAGCGGCTGGGGCTACGACTCCCTCAAGAACTTCCGCGAGATCTCCCCCGCCGTGCAGTCCCACCTCAAGCTCGTACGCGCCCCCCTCCCCCTCTTCTCTCCCTCCGATGCGGGTAAATTTGGGGAAAACTTTCGGTCCGTACGTGGTTATAGGGTTTCGCGCACGGGGTGCGACGACGGATTTTTGTGCGGGTCGTCGATTTGGGCGGCGGGTTCCCCGGGAGGGGAATCGGTCGGCGCGGCTGCAATGCTGCCGGCGCTGGATGGTTCGTTCCCCGCCGATTCGGCGGTTTGGAGCTCGATTTCGCGCCGGATTTAGGTTTCCCCGGCTGGATTATCAGCATTAGGGTCGATCTCGTTGGTTAGCTGCGGCCTGGGGAGCTGCTGGCTCAATCGCGTTCGCTTGGAGATCCCAAGCGCCAATTCTGCCGCTCTGTTCAGAAATTTCGGGGAATGCTACCTGATGACGGGGTAGGCGTTGATTTCCCTAGTATACGCTAGGTAGTTGCCTGTGTATACGCTATGCTACTGTCAAACGTAGAATCGTAATGAACCATGGCCACGAACTGGATGCTTTTTTTTTCATCATTCATTATGCATAATTATGAGCACTTCTCTTTGATTTCCTTCCCTTTTTTTTCCTCTCTTGAGTTACGCATGGCAGGTAGTAGTAATTTCCGTTTATGTCGTTATCAGATCGGATATGGATGTTTAATGGTCGGGGTCACCTAATTCTGCCTGAACTGAATCCGTTCGTGTCACAATTATGACTACCAGTTACTTTTCCCTTGCTTTTTCCTCGTTTCTTCAACCAACAGTTGTAGGAGTACTAGTCATGCAACAATTTCGGTTTTACACG
This sequence comes from Triticum aestivum, assembly GCF_018294505.1. NCBI lineage: Eukaryota > Viridiplantae > Streptophyta > Magnoliopsida > Poales > Poaceae > Triticum > Triticum aestivum. The sequence continues at coordinate 55,725,099 of NC_057811.1, forward strand.
TTCGTACCAAGCGTCCTTGTCATAATGGATATGATATCGTTGGCTTGGGAAATTCTTGTGCTGTTAATCCTGTCGTTTCCTCTAGCACTCCATTCAGAAAATTCAACTGATGTGCTGTTAATCCTGTCGTTTCCTCTAGCACTCCATTCAGAAAATTCCACTGGTGCTACAAAATTCGACAGATGCTACTTGACTGGGCATAGTTTTGGCTGTAGATTTGTTTATTCTAGCTAGTTGCCGTGGATGCGTGTCTGAACCCTTGCCAGAAACTGCATGCTTGCATGTCGTAGTTAAGTTTTCCCTTCCCCTATTTCATGAATGAGGTGCTCTAGTTAACAATTTCCTGCTATTTCCTGAATTTCGGGAACTGCCAGTACATATGTAGTTCTAGGGTTTCGCGCACGCGACGCGACTGTGAATTTTTGTGCGGGTCGTTGATCTGTGCGGGTTCCCTGGGAGGGGATTCGTTCGGCGCGGTTGCAATGTTGTCGGTGCTGTGCTGTTTGTTAGTGCTGGATGGTTCGTTCCCCGCCGATTTGGTGGTTTGGAGCTCCATCTTGCGCCGGATTGTGTCCCCCCGCTTGATTATTAGCTTTAGGGTCGATCTCGTTGGTTGGTTGGTTAGCTGGGGCCTTTGGGAGTTGCTGACCTGCTGTGGTGATTAGTCTTGGAGATTATTACACCAGGTGCCAATTCTGCCGCTCTGTACAGAAAATTCGGGGAATGCTACCTGACGACGGGTCACAGTTTGTGCAGCGTACGCCTATGAAATGTAGAATCATAATGCACTGGACGCTTTTCATCATGCCATATAATTATTAGCAGTTCTCTCTGATTTCCTTTCCTTTTTTCCCCTCACGAGTTACGGTTGGCAAGTAAACCTAAAATATGCATCACTGATCACGTAAACGATCCAGAGAAAACCCATCGCATGGTTCTAGAGTGGTCTGATCCCCCATATCTGCCCCGCTCTCTCTGATTTGTTTCTCGCGATGGACTAGGGCCTCACCTCCTTTTCAGCCGTTCCAACCAGCATGGATAGCTTTTCTTCACCAAAGAAGAGGTACAAAGCGAAGGCTCGAGGACGATTCAGTGTCAAAAAAGATAAAATTATGAGGCAGATTTCAAGACAACATCTACAGTATACGGCAAAAAAAATACCTTCAGAAAAAATACAAGAAGCCGACAAGGCCGAATGAAAATCCAACTTGTGCCTGGCTGACGATTTACTTCTTGTCTTTCTTCTGAAGATATTTTTTTGCCGTCTGCTGTACATGTTGTCTTGGAGATCTGCTTCGGAATTTTATCTTTTTTTACGCTCAGTCGTCGTCGAGCCTTCTTCTCTGTGGACCTCTTTGCCAAAGAAGAGCTATGGCTGGTTGGAACGGCTGCAAAGGACAAATCAGCCTTAAACACACGAGTACATACAAATAAGCATGCAGCAAAAGAATGGCAAAACAAAAATCATAACATAGATTGATCCATCGATGATGAAAAGAGGCGATTCCATGCGGCGGCGGCTCGCTCCTGCAAGCTCTTGTTGTGTGATGTGAACAAAAAGAGAGAGAGAGAGCGTGGCAGATATGGGCACCGGTAGGGATCAGACCACTCTAGAACCGCGCGATTGATTTTCTCTCAATCATTGATGTGATAGTAAAACGTGGGCTGGGCAGCTAGTACTTCCCTCGATCACGGTCATCGTTATAGCATCTACTGGAGAACCATAAAAGCTTCCAAAATTTTAGGAAGCTGATCACGATCACGAGTTACAATTGTTATCAGATTGATTATGGATAGTTCAAGTGACTCATTTCTGCTGGGTTTTCTGCAGGTTTACCTGACCCTATGCTTTGCCCTGGCCTCATCTGCCGTGGGTGCTTACCTGCACATTGCCCTGAACATCGGTGGGATGCTGACAATGCTCGCGTGTGTTGGAACCATCGCCTGGATGTTCTCTGTGCCAGTCTATGAGGAGGTTTGTCTCGCCTTCTTCTCCTGACCTTGATAACTTGTTTGCTGCCTGCACGGGTAGAAATTCACAAGAAGTTGTCGTCCTGGAAATGTCATGACATGGTGCGCTGACTTTGTTGATGTCTATCTCTTTGTGAACAGAGGAAGAGGTTTGGGCTGCTGATGGGTGCAGCCCTCCTGGAAGGGGCTTCGGTTGGACCTCTGATTGAGCTTGCCATAGACTTTGACCCAAGGTAAAGACGAATTTGCTTTTGTTGTTGTTCCAAATGTCCCTGTCTCGTTAAGAATAGTTTAGGAGTAAACCCCGTGGCAGCGAAACCAAGTTGGCCATGACGTTTGATGATATGTCATGGAAGGGCGACATGTACTGTCTGTGAAATAGCTGTGATTGGATTATTGGATATCTGCTGATTATGTGTCCTTATCCATCGTTGTCTGGTTGTTCTTGCAAAGCATTATTAGTTAGGTTGTGTAGGTGCCAAATTCTGCTTCTGGATAGTTTATTGTTCTCCTGAGACCCTCCTTTTTCCTACATTGTCTGTTCTTTGGATGGGCCACTATGATTAGTCTTTTAAGGGGTGCTATCTAGATCAACAGTTTGTACCTGGGCCCTTCCCCGTGGGGTTTGGACCCTGTGTTTGGGTTATTGTTATTGAACTTTGGGCCTGATCATGGACTCTTTGGGCCTTCATTTATGTTAGTGATGCTGAATTTGTGTACCTGCAGTTCTAGTACAAAATCGATATGACTGATTGGTTGTTATTTGGTCAAGCAGATTTGCTGTTGTTTTTTTGCAGAGCTTTGCTTTTAGTTTGTTGCTGCTCAATGCTCATCTTCGTTTCACATCCCTGTTATTTATGTTGGCTGACATAATCTTGCTTGTTGCTCTGTGTTACCAGTATCCTCGTGACAGGGTTTGTCGGAACCGCCATCGCCTTCGGGTGCTTCTCTGGCGCCGCCATCATCGCCAAGCGCAGGGAGTACCTGTACCTCGGTGGTCTGCTCTCCTCCGGCCTGTCGATCCTGCTCTGGCTGCAGTTTGCCACGTCCATCTTTGGCCACTCCTCTGGCAGCTTCATGTTTGAGGTGAGACACACACACACTGTGAAGATCCCACCACACAACAGAGATCATCCATACAATATTTGTGGCCGAATGATGATACAAACATGGATTACGTGCCCTGCAGGTTTACTTTGGCCTGTTGATCTTCCTGGGATACATGGTGTACGACACGCAGGAGATCATCGAGAGGGCGCACCACGGCGACATGGATTACATCAAGCACGCGCTCACCCTCTTCACCGACTTCGTCGCCGTTCTCGTCCGCGTCCTCATCATCATGGTGAGCACCCTAGCCACCTTGGCCGCCTGCCTCTACTCATCCTCCACCCGCTGTGGTTGCCAAAATTTGATTCGGTTCGATATGGTCTGATCAATTGTGCTGAACGGTGATGTATCCCTGTTTGCAGCTCAAGAACGCAGGCGACAAGTCGGAGGACAAGAAGAAGAGGAAGAGGAGGTCCTGAACGTGTGTCATCTGCACATCGTAGATACCATCGTCGCCGCCGCTACTGGTACCACCACCACTGCTAAGTACTTGTAGGAATTAAGCTGGCGCAGTAACTTGGCGCCGTGCCACCCTTGTTAATTCGCGCTCATGTGAACCTTGTGTGAGTTTGCTGCTGCTGATGAAGCTTTTGCAGACGCTGTCTGCGTTCCGGATCTCTTCTTGTGTTCCTGTTACCGTCACGATAATCGAATCATGAGACGATTTGGTTTGGTTTGCGAAGAGCATGGCTACGCTTGTTTGTGAGTGATTGATCTCGTCTCGTCGGTTTTAACCTTGTGACGTGTCTCATTTCTTTTGCACAAATTGTCCAACACATGTTGGTACTCCAGGTTGGTGAGCAGGGCCTGTCCGATTGTGATGTCCGTCCGTGCTCTTCTCCTGTCGTGGTTCCGGGTAGTTGGCTCGGCTGGCACATCCAACTTGCCCTGGATCTGCCGCTGCGTTTCGGCCAGGCATCTGATAGTAGGGCTGCTCTAAAACTAGCTTCCCAACGTGGTTGCTGCGTCCGCATAGTTTAGTTGGAGGGGGAAACTGCGTCGGATGCCATCGTCGGCATATATCTCGAGTTCTTCTGCTCTGTCTATTCTGAAATGAGTCTATCTAAGCTGCAGAGCCGTGCCAAGAAGTTAAACGCAAATCACACGTCGTTGTGATTTTGTCAAGTCAATTCGAGTTGCTTTTATCAGATCGGTCAACTTGGGTCTTTTCCCTCTTTAACTCCCGACTCCGTTACGGACACGCATGTCCTCCTTGCTCAGCCAAACCAAAATACTACTAGAACTCCAGCTGGCTGGCCAATCCAACTATCCAGCCGATTTTACTCCAGTCGGCAAGCGTATATATGAGCCAACAGATCAAGCCAAGCGGGAAAGCAGGCAGGCCACGCGCGCACACTCGTCTCGTCCTCCACCCACCTCGCCTTCGCCTCCGCCGCACGCAACAGCCCACCAGCCACCCCACCACACCACAGCAGAGCGCCCATGGAGACGGAGAGGCGGGCGAGCAGCGGCAAGCGCGCGTCCGGCGCACCGCCCAAGGTGGTGGCCGTCCTCGCCGGCCTGCTCGAGCGCGCCGCCAAGCGCGGCGACGCTGTTGACGGCGATGGCTCCGGCTCGGCGGCGTTCCGGGGGCCGACGGAGAAGAAGCCGGAGATCGGCGTGCGGCGGTACGCGGAGCGCATATACCGGTACGCCGGGTGCAGCCCGGCGTGCTTCGTGGTCGCCTACGCCTACCTCGACCGCCTCGCCGCGCCGTCGCTGGAGGCGGAGTCCGCGGCGGTGGCCGTGGACTCGTACAGCGTGCACCGCCTGCTCATCACCAGCGTCATGGTCGCCGCCAAGTTCATGGACGACATGTGAGTGCTGCCCGCCCGCTCCCATCTCCCCCCTCAAATCCGACCTCCATTGCATCGCTCATACCGACTCTCGGCCTTCGTCGGCAAAGCTAGTTTACGCGCGCTCCGAGAGATTAACAATTCGCGCCGAACAGTTGACCGTCTGGCAATTAACCACGCACCTGCGCTATTACTGCCGCCGCCGCCTGCATCGATGCATTTGCAGGTGCAATTTCGTGGCATGTGCGTCTCATTTCTCAGCTTAGTAAAATAAATTTGTTCAGCTCGAACGAGTCCAGTTCAGAAGCTGTTGACAGGACGCATGAGAGCCATCTCACCTGTGTGACCTGCTGTCGGCGCGTAGAGCTGGCTGGAGCAGAGCAGAGGGTGGTGGTGTGTCGGCAGGGCCAAAACGTGCACCCGCCATGCGTCGGTGTCGCCGCCGAGCAGGGCCGCGTTGCGCGGGCCGACACGTGGGACGGTCCTGGGGTTCTGACGTGGCGGTCTGGCTGCCTGTCCGTGTGCTCCGACTCATCTGGCACAACCACCATCTCCCCCGGTCGACGCGGATCGCACGGCCGTGGTGGATTATTCTGGCTGCCAGAGTGCCCGTCGAGCTGGACTCGGATAGCAGCCGCTGCCCTTTTTTTTTTGTCTCCCTACAGAGTCCAGATCAGATGAGATTATTATTTTTTGGATGGGAGGAAGATCAGATTAAGTAGGAGTGATAGGTGTGGTGGTGCGGTCTCGATGATGCGTAGCTTTGCACCATCTTTTTGTCTGATGATTCAATACAAACGCGCACTGCTAGCCGCAATAAAAAAAATTATTTTCAGGAAAGCAGTATAAAGAATAATAGTAGTTCAATTGGTATTCACTTTGCTCAGCTGATGAAGAGGCGTTTCAACTACCTGCACGTACCGTCCACATGCGCAGCTAAAAAATGCGGCCGCCCAGCGTGATTGTTGTTCTTGTTTGAACCGAGGTTTTTTATAGTTGTTGTTATTGTATTGTTACGGCAAATGAAATGAAATAATAGGACCACCTGACCGGTAGGTGCATGGTCGATCGACGACGTTCGGTTGGGACGTCCGTCCGTCCGTCCAGCTGGTCGCTGCGGCGTTGCCCTCCCACATGAACTCGATTGCTCACCTAACTCAAGAAATACATCATCAGCATAGCACTAAACACCACTAGCTTAGCGCTAGCTCGTCTCCCCACCTACACACTTAGCCGCTAATCATATGCATGTGCCTAGTTCCATGTTACTATGACGCTAGATCGGCCTGTACAATTGCACTAGTTAATAATTATACAATGTGTAGATTACAATCTACTCCTACAATGCATCAATGTGTGCACGCGTGCGTGGATGCAGACACTACAACAACGCCTACTTCGCGCGGGTGGGCGGCGTGGAGCTGCGGGAGATGAACGGCCTGGAGCTGGAGTTCCTCTTCGCGCTGCGCTTCCGCCTCAACGTCACGCCCGACGACTTCGCATCCTACTGCGCCGCGCTCGAGGGCGAGATGCTCACCACCACCACGCCGCCGCCGCTGTCGCCACCGGCGGTCATGGCCTCAGTCTCAGTCTCGCCGGAGGAGGAGGAGGAACAGGACGCCTCTGCCGTCGCGGGAGGCGGCATCATCACGGCCTTCGCGGCGGCTGCCCGGGTATCGGTGGCCGTGGCCGAGATCACCCAATGACACGGAGACAACGTACGAGCGCGCGTGTGATTCTTTCATTTATTTTTCATTTTTTATAGCTTCTTGGTGAGGTGTACCACGTTCGTTGTCAATTGAATGTGTACAGTTCTATCTTTTTGAGCTATCGATGAATAACTTATTTTCGGATGGCGGAAACCTTTTCTTTTACCCTCTTATGGCTGGCAAACGTTTCCTGGGAGGGGGCGGCATTCCAAACGATTTTGCCGGCAGTTTTAGTCGTGTGGGGACGACAACTTCTTCAAAACAACATGAATTTCTCTTCGGGATAAGGTATTTTTTAGCTTAAAGCTGCCAGATCTCGGGAAGTAACTAAAAACTATGAGGAAAAAGTGTTCGCCATGGATTAAAAGTGTCATACCTACAAGGCGATAAAAAAACAGATGGAAATTACAAACATGTCATTCGAGAACCCAACGTCGTCTTTTTTAAAAACTTTGGTAATTATATTAAATCAAAAACTATTACATCGTCCACCATCCACCTTACAATTGATACCGGCGGCTCCTCAATCCACATCGAAGGTGAGATCGAGACCTTAGACCTAGCTACTTCATGAGAGATACAAATTGCCTCCCTAGAAAAGTAAACAAAAAAGGAACCCGAAGTATAACCAACAACTAGAATCTTAAAATCCGCATAAATTGTAACAGTGCCCGATGCCATGAAGCCACCATTGTTCATCGTATCTATTACCTCCATGCAATCTGACTCGACCATCAAGTTGTTGATTCCAAGTTACTACGCCAGTAGTAGGCCGTGCCGTAATGCATAAGCTTTAGCAGCTGCTGCATCTAGTACATGATCAAATCTTCTCATTTGACACCGTAATAAAACCTCATTTTTCGTCTCTAAGAATCGCACCAACAACACCTTGGAGCATCTTTGAAGGAAATGTCGTGCCCACATCTAGTTTTTACTTGTCCCTCCATCGCCTTGGTCCATCCTCCCCTTTTGATACCTACATTCTTCTTCTTGGCCTTCACATAGTCCACAGTTAAGACAGAAATCGACATGGCCGAACGAGCTGGTACCTGTACGTCCTCCCAATGGACTGATTGTCTCCTCTCCCATCATATGTACCAAATCGTAACCAGAATTAGTAGTTGAGCACTTACATCTGGTATCAAGCTTCTTCTCGCAGGTTCACTTAAAGCCAACGTCGTCTTTCTCCTGCTCACGCGCCGGTGTCACGACATGACCCATGCTCGGTGTTGTAGTTGAAACTACAAACCATCGCCCGAGCAAGCCCCCAAAATAACCTTAACCACGGTCTTACACCTACTCCTCGTCCTCTTTTAAGGGCGACAATCCAATCTTCGACGGTTCCGAAAAACACTTGAAGAATTGTGTTCGCTTAGCAGGACCACTCATTCCCACACATCGTTGCTAGTACCACCTACGGAAACCTCAGAACCACCAGGAAGCTGAAGAACTTGAGAAAATGAGTGGATGGAGTGCAAAAATTAGGGGTTTGGTTATGGATTTGGAAAGCATGTTGGACATCCCTTTGCCTTCAGTGGACTTTAGTGCGAAATAATAGGCTCAATCAAAGAAGAGTCGCGGACGCCGAGAGCGAAGTAGTAGTGAACGGGCATCATGGTTCCCTTTATTTTGAAAATAACAATAAAAGTATATTTAGAAGTTTACTTTGCTAACTTCCACCCAGTCGGAAGTTAAGCAACAGATCCGCACAATTCTCCTCTTTTCTAATTTGCATGCACTAACGTCTGACTGACCGGTAGTTTTTTTTTTTTTTTGAGCCAACTGGTAGTTAGTAATAGATCCGAACAGAGATGCATGCGGGAAGAGCAACATTGACATGCATGCATATAACAACAAAACTTATGATGTCAGCAAAGTTTCCTCTCAAATTCAAACTTTAAAATGTTTTGTAGCTCAAACCGTAGCTTTGATTGAAAAACTGTTTTCATATTAAAAAATTCAGCTCGACGAGATCTTCGAAACTAGATCCCACGTTGATATGTTCTGGCGACCTTTTTTTTGGGTAAAAAATTATCACGCCTCTCCTACGTAAGTTATCATGTTGTTTACACAAAAATTATCGAGGCATCAAAAATGGTTCCTACAATTTTCTCCTCACATGCACAAGCATGCATACACTAGAGGACAAAAAAATAATGTCGTCCAAAATTCAAAATGTTTTATAGCTTAAACGCATGTCCGATTCAAATCCATTTGAACAACAAAAAGTTACGATCAGACATTCAACACTAGATCACATATAAAACTGAATATTGCGCATTATGCCGGGCTAGACCCACAAAAGTAATCATGCCTGGACTAAGTAAGGTATCAGCTCTGTTATGCATATATTACCATGTTACTTACACGGATGTAATCGAAGTAATGTTTTCAACAACTTTTTCGATGGGTCAAAATTCTCATGGTGTTTTTACACAAGTTATTCGGTATGGGAGTCTGTATTACCATGTTATTTATAAAGTATGTTTTCAATATTTGTTCCCACGGGTCAAAGTTATCGTGGTGTTTGTACATAAGTTATCCGGTCTGAGAGTGTATATTATCATGCTATTTACATAGAAGTTATTAGTGGTATACTTTCAACAACTTTTTTCCACGAGTCAAAGTTATCATTGTGTTTGTACCTAAGTTATCAGATCCATGAGCCTACATTATCATGCTATTTACACTAAAATTTATTGGTGATATGTTTTTAACATATTTTTTCTGAGTCAGAGTTATCGTGGTATTTATACCTAAGTTATCAGGTCTGCGACGTTTATATTACCACGCGATTTACAAATAAGTTACCAGGGGTGTTTGTCAAGAACTTATTCCTAGGTTTAAATTATTCCTCCGTGTTTGTATGCAAGTTATCAGCTCTGTGATGCTTAAATTATCACGTTATTTACATAGAAGTTATCGAAGTATGTTTCAGTAACTTTTCCCCCTAGGTTATAAACCCAACTTGGCATACATGAACCACACGAAGAATTGGAAGAAAAAAAGATGACTCGGCATGAGAGAAGAAATCGAGGGTATGTTCCAACAATATTTTTCATAGGTCAATAGTTACGATGGTATTTATACATGAGTTATCAGCACTGTGTTGTGTATATAACCATGTTATTTCTACAGAAGTTATCAGGATATGATTTCAATAACTATTTTTTCTCCATGTTAAAAATTTATCATGGTGTTTATAAGTAAGTTACCATGTCTGTTGTGCGAAATTATCGTGCTATTTACACAATAGCTACCGGGGGTATGTATTTCAATAAGTAATGCCGGGTCAAAATTTTACCATGATGTTTCTACATGAGTTATCAGCTCCGTTGCACATGTTTATCATGCTATTTACACATAGGTTGG
>NC_057811.1:55735228-55740775 GCF_018294505.1 Triticum aestivum
CAAAAAGTTATCGTGGTGTTGTATGTGAGTATCACCTGGTTGTGCGTATATAACCACGTTATTTAGATATAAGTTATTGGGGGTATATTTTTCAACAACTTCTATTTCGGAGTCAAAAGTTACCTTGGTGTTTGTACTTGAGTAATCAGCTCTATTGTGCGTATATTACGTAAAAATTATTGGGGGTATATTTTGAAACAACTTATTTTTCGGGTCAAAAGTTATCACGGTGTTTGTTCACTTATCAGATCCGCGGTGCTTAAATTTCCAACTTATTTAAGCCGATATTTTTTAGGCCAAGTAGAATGCAATAAGTCAGCAAAAAGAGTTTTTTGGGTAAAAGTTATCATCGTTCTCAATGCAAGGCAAACTTGGCCCAATACTTAACAATATCAAATAGAATGACATGTATTTATTAGACAGGAACTGATGTGGGATGAGTTGGTTATTGTGGTGAATCCTCCTCTCAAGAGATCAGAGTTCAAAACCTGGGAAACACGCTTTATGTTTCTTGCAATTTTGAAGCGAACGAAAACAGTGCGGTTAGTATTTACTCCCTCCGTCCCATAATATAAGAGCGTTTTTGAGACTACACTAGTGTTAAAATTTTCGCGTGCGGGATTTAAACGCGTGGGTGAAAAAAAATGATTGTGCGATCTAAACCGCTGCGCTAGTCTCGACCGTGAGATGCGAATCGTGCGGCATCCGGATCGTGCGGATCTGTTGCAGAATTTCAGACGGCAGGAATTTTAGCTTTGCCGTTAAAAAAGTTCAAAAAAATCCGTGAAAATTTGTATGTGTTCACTATGGATCCATAATTTTTTGTTTTATAAAAATAGAGGCGCATTTAAAAATACATATTTGTCTTTTCTTTTTACGTCATGTGTGAAAATAAAATGTTGTGAAATTTTGCACATACGTAATATACATATGCGCTTCTGTTTACAAAAAAATCAATTTTTTTATGCTGTACAATTTTTTTAACGGACACCATGATGCCCATGCACAACTTGTAATTTTCGCTCAGAAACCCCTCTTACAATGATTATCCTTGGGGCACCAAGTGGTCCACTTGGTAAGCTACGAACAAATATTGCAATCAATGATCGTCCTTGGGGCATGGGCGATTTAGAAAACAAGAAATGCCTATATCTTCATAGGAATTCAGCCTGACAACCTATAGCCGCAAAAGTTATCTTCAAGGAGAACATGCCATGAAAAACCGCCCGGCAGGGCGAAAAGCTTGCTCAGACTTACAATCATAGACATCCAGCAGAGTGCTACTGTTTCCCATAAAAAAAAAGAGGTTCTATTTTGTGTCAAAGTTACTGAAGTTCATATACCAATGTTTCATTGAGGACAAACACAACAAGCATCCCCATCAGCTATAAGTTCATAAACCAGTGCCAACATCTCAGTTCAGAGGTAGACAAAATCACCAGCCAGAGTTTCAGGCACTCCTTGACAGCCTGTTTTACCCCAGTCAGCATGGCACACTGTTGACTCCGCCGTTTTCGATAAATAATCACGCTGCAATTCTAAATCTGGAGTACATATTACAGCACAATGATTCTGCATCTCTATCATACAAGCACGGAATGGTTCGACGTCAAGTACATCTTACGGTTCAAGATACCACAGCAACAACAAAAAAGGGATCTCTTACAAAGAAACACCGCGCCCAGACACTACCGAAGCATGCTTGAGCGTGCAGGGTAAGCAACTCGCTAGTGCTAGGATCGTTAATCAGTCTACAGCCATCGCATCCGAAGCACCGCCGCTGCCTTCCTCTATGCTCAACTTTGGCTCTTCAGTGGCGGCTCTCAGCTCATCTGCTATGTTCCTTTGCTCATCTTCGATCGAGATTTGCAATTCCTCCACCTGTAATAGGTACCATATTAGAGCAGGCAGAACCATATTCCGGATCCAGCCCCGAAAGAAAAATATGTAGCGGCTTAAAGCAAGACGGTAAAGCACACAATTGAATTCTAGAAATGAAGATAACTGCACTAAAATTTCAGTTTTGAAACTAAAATTAAATGGATGTACTGCTATCATTTGATTGAGAGGAATTAGCTGCATATCCTACACCTAAATGTTGGTGAGCACTGATGTAAAATTCAGTAATTGGTCATGTATAATAACCAGGTTGTTCCTTCCTAAAAATCATGCTGGATTGTGGAAAACATAGACAGGAGAAGTATGAAAATTGAGAGACGTTTGTTAGCTTCATGGAGCCACTGTTCCACTTCTAGAGACCTAGATGACATCCATATCCAAAAGTAGTGTTATTGCAGTACTTTGAAGTGCTTTTTCCTGACATGGCTCCTAACTCGAGGTAGAAATGAATGGTATATATGGCTGGAGCAGCAGCTCCATGGTTCTACCAAAGATTCATGATCAAACTTTAACCTTACCATAACTATTTCAACTGATATCCTATCTTACAGGAGGAAAATCATGATTCTGAAAGTAAAAGATAACATAACCATGAACTCACCACATGCAGAAGAAGAGCAAACTGCTTCTTCCTAAGCTCTAACGTCCTTGTACATGCTGCACTCTCGGCCTCCAAATTAGCTATCTCCTTCTCAAGATTAGCGATAAGTTTCTCGGTTTCTGACCGTGGAGGCTGCGAGGAAATCAGTTTTCTGATTGCTTCACACTCCTCTTTGTGCTGCCTCTCAATCTTGCTTTGCTCAAGTTGCTTTTTAAGATCCTCAATATCAGTCTGAGCTTGCAAGATTTGTCGCTGGATCTCAACCTGCAGCTCGTTGAAGCTCTCCTTTTCCCTGAGATTTGCATCAACTACAGCCTTGCTTTTTAGAAGAGGCAGCTCAAAAGTGTTAATTTCCTGCAGAAAGGCCTTGTACAGCCTCTCACAGTCACTTGTATTGTCTGCATCCTTCTCTACCTCGGTGGCGAAGGACATGAACTTCTTTTGGAGCTTCTTTAGGGGTGGTTCACCCCTGGTAGTTGTGATCCTAGTCAGAAGCCGATGTTTGATAATCGCATCATCCTCATGTGGCCCAAATGCATAATGTGCAGACATGTCTTCACCCCTCCCGGCAACTCTCCTCCCTTTGGTAAGCATTTCAGAATTTGAGGGATCAACCAACTGAAATCAGAGCAGTGCTAAGAACAGAAGAAACTGTATTAATTATAAATCAATTAGCTCAACTGTTTTGAATTGGTGCGTCTGTATGAAAATGCACTTGAATGCTTGCATATCCATAAACTATAGAACATCTACAAGGCTACAGATTTGACTACCTACATCCATACATGTACATATGAACATTTGCTCTAACAGCACCTAGCAAGAATGCAAAAAGCACGTGTGTATCCAGGTAGGCTTGGCAATGGGCTGAAATACTATTTGAACCAAACACAACTAAAACAGCACATCTCAAGTTCATCCAAGAATCACTAGAATCAGGGCATTCGTTGTGGGCAACGGAAGGCGAGGCAGCAAGCGGAGTTCTTCACAACAACTATAAGATCATCATGCTAATTCTAAGAAATTGCTTCCATCCACACACACACAAAATAATCCAAACATGCATTGATACATCAAAACCACAGATTGATTTTCACAGATAAGCATACATCCAATATCCATCACATGGTTGCATACATATATAACAAGTTCACTACTTCACAGAGACACAGACCCATCCGCACTCTGTAGCTTGGGAGTACGACCTGTACGACGGTGTTTTGAGGGACGGAGGCCGACCTGGACACTGGACGTCCAGGTGGGATTGAGGCAGAGGAACATTCGGGCGAGTGGGACAACGACCAGGATGTGATGGAGCTTGGGGACAGGGCGAGCTCAGGCCGGCAGAGGGGCGAGGTGTAGCTTCACTACGGAGTGATCTCAGGGTGGCGGTCCACTAACCCTAGCTTCTGCCGCTCACCACGGTGCTGCAGGGAAAACGATTCGGGGGAAGAGAACAGGACTATAACGTACCCCGGACACTACAAAGATTCAAAAACCTCATCCTACAAATTACAAAAAATCCAAGAGAAACGGAAGTACAAAACAACTCCTGGGTTTAATAAACAAATTTTAAATGTCAAAAAATGGCGAAAAAATATACATGTATCCTTTTGGGTGTCTGCAAATTCTCATGGGAGAAACACAAATATTGGTTCGGCTGTGGCTTAAAACTGAACAGAAAGCAGCTGTGGGAAAGTAGATGTGGGTTGTGTGCTGTGAGAAAGTTGTAAACCCATTTGGTAACTAGCTGTCTGAACTGTGGTTGTGGGACTGAATACCCTAAATACTTGAGAGATTATTTACATGCTGTTCAACAATAAGGATCTCACTAGATGTTGTCTTAGCTGTAAATGATCATGTTATAACTTACAGGTAAATTAACAGACTACCAAGTTCATTTTGTTCATAGATTTTTGGAGTAATTAACACATGAATTGTGTATACTCTTTCTTCAATAAGTCCCACGCTTTTCAATTGCTTCTTCCTAAATGTATTCCCGGTCCTGGCAAAAATCTTCTCCCCAAGATTTATGTAACCACTCCGGTTTAACATCCCAATGGCCTATTACGAATATCAGCCTCCTCTTGGCATAACTCACAAGAAACAGTTTGCGTGTTGCTCGTCCCAAATTGCCTTTTCCATCTACTTCCAAACAAAATACTAGTAGCAACAAATTGCCAGAGAAACAGTTGCAAGCACTGCCGCCATACAAATTTTACATTTCAACATACACACAGCCAACTACAACTTGCAACTAATTCAACATACACACAAATTCTAAAAACACTGCAATTGTGCGGTGCATACATAATACATGAGGAGGAAGAAAACAAGTCATTCAGCCAGGTCAAAGGAGTGCAGGGGTACAGCCAAAGCAAAGTTTCTCCAGAGCTAGACATCGCCCACTTTTATGCATGCAGGTAAGATCACTTGAACAGATTTGAGAAAAAAAATGCAAGTAGTATGAACTACAGTAGATGGGAGCGAGAGCGTAGTGGTACCGTGCGGGGCAGGGCCGGAGAGGGGGAGGGGGCAGCTTGGCTGCGACTGGCGGGCGAGGGCGGCACTTCACGGGGCGACCGCGGTCGACGAGGGGGCCGGGGCGGAGGCGGCCGGCGAGCAGCCCCCGTGGCACGGCTCGAGCGGCGGGACGGGCAGGTGGGGCGGAGGAGAAGGAGACGGGGCGACGGCGGAGGCGGGCGGCGGTGGCGCTAACCCTAGGAGAATCGCCGAGAGGGGATGGGGGCGACGGACGGACGGGCGGGCGCGTGCGAGACGGGGCCGGCCTACCGCTTCGTTATTTCTGAGTGGCAGGAGGTGGGTAATTTCAGCCCAACTTCGGGGGTAAGCCAGCCTCAAGCCTCCTTAAGCTTACCTGTCAAAGACTTGTATATATTTCTGTTGGGTGCATGTTTATTTTTGCCTTTTGATTGTATTCCCTGTATTATTTCTGTTGGGTTGGGTGCACTCTTGTAGATGGTCTACCATTTCAAAGTTCAATGGCTGGTAAAAACAAGCCTCCTTAAGTTTGCATCAAACAATGC
>NC_057811.1:55740962-55742866 GCF_018294505.1 Triticum aestivum
ATTTTACTCTCCTCCATGCAATTCTCTGCCCTGTGAAGCCAAGCCGGCCTCTCGCTGTAGCTCACGCTACTTGTTTGGTTTCCTTGGAATTCTTGGTCTCTTGTCGCCTCTGCATGTGGTAGGGGATGGTTTCAGCTGGACGAGGGGCTCTTTAGTGAGGTGCATTGGGTTCTCCTTGGGGATTTATAACAAGGGAAGGCCCAGCCCACACACACAGACGAGGGGCTCATTATTTTTTGAATTGTTCGTTCATGCAATCAAGCAGTAATCATGGAAACTAAAATTCTGGAGCTTATCTTATCCTGCTTTTGGTGTCATATCCTTTGACAATGTACTAATAAATTGGGCTCACTATGTTCCTGCTCATTCAAGTTGCCAGATTCTTATTTATTCTAACTGTATGTACAGAACCAGCTATGCATATCTATGTTCCACTAGTTACGACAAATGCTGCATATAAAGAAGTGTTTTGAAGTAAAGTGTAAAACTAATCTGGAAGGGAAACTTCCATCTTTTTAGTGTATGTTTTGAAGAATTACAATGCACTTTTGTGACCTGTGGGAGCAAATTCATTGGCTTGTTTTGATGGACATTTAACATTTTTTATGAACTGTGGGTCATTTAAAAAAAAAGTCATTCTGACCTATTGACCAGAGACACGGAAGTCGGAGATTAGAAGACTGATTTTGCGGTTTATAAAGGTATCAATTTGTAAAAAGATCGTAGATCCCTCGATTTTGTTATAGGGACTGTCTATGTCACATCTAAGCTGATGTCCACTTTGTTTGTGGTCTATTTTTTTGTCCTAGTTTTTTTGTTCTTGTTGCTACATTATACATTTGTGGAAGCTTAGATATGACATCCTTAAAAAATATGTAGATGTGAATTAGACAAACTGTTTGTTATATATAGATTGATCCATGTTGAAGTTCAATATTAAGGCCAGTTTATAAAGACGGTTATATACAGAAATCGCGTATGGGCGGACGATTACGGGCCAGCCCATTAGCTGTGTCGCTTGATGCGTTCGCTCATACGCCTTCGGTCGCTGCGTTTGAACTATTCAGTCCGTTTTTTTACGATTTCTTTTTTTTTTCTTTCTTTGGTTTTCTCTATTCTTTGTCGGTTTTCATTGGTTTTTCTTTGTCATGTTTTTGTTTTCATTGGTTTTTATTTTTGAATCATTATACTTTGGTTTTCTTTTCTTTTCTTGGTCTTTTGGGTTTATTCACTTATTTATTTATTTTCAACACATGTCTAATTTTTCATATGCATATAAAACAATGTTATACACATTTAACATTTTTTAAATAAAAGTTTAACTTTTTTCACAGAAACATGTTGTATAAAAAAGTTATACATGTTAAAGGTATATAGAAAAATGTTGATCACATATTAAAAAAATGTTGATCATGTGTTGAACATTTGTAATGGTAATAAACATTTTTTCACACACAATATACATTTTTTGTGTATATCAAGAACATTTTTATATACTCCATCCGTCCCGTAATATAAGAGAGTTTTTGACACTAGTGTAGTGTAAAAAAACGTTCTTATATTACAGGGCAGAGGGAGTACATATTTAACATTTTTAAATACAAAAGTAACTTTTTAAAAATATGTTTGATGGTGTCATGTATGTTGTACATTTTTTGTATACATGGTTAACATTTTTATATCCCACAAAAAAACATTTTTATAAACACCTTTAACATTTTTAAAATACATTATCAATATTTTTTCATATGAACAAAAGAAAGACAAAGAAAACAAACAAAGGACACCAAAAGTAGAAAACAATAAAAAGGAAAAACCAAAGAAAATCACCACAAAAAATGGTGAAACAGCGAAAACCGAGAAAGAAACGAAAACCCCGCAAAAAAGAGAGAAAGAAAACAAAA
>NC_057811.1:55742957-55753877 GCF_018294505.1 Triticum aestivum
AAAGCAACAAAAACTCAAAGAAAGCAAAAAAATTAAAGGAACTATGAAAAACTGGTGAAAACAAAGAAAAGAAAACTAAGAACACCGGTAAAAAAAAAGGAAACCAAAAATACAAAAAACACAAAGAAACAATCACGAGCGAAAAAACAGTGAAGCGATCGTGAGCGAAAAGTTTGAACCAGGGAAAGGATCGCGCGTCACGAGGAAAAAAACTCCAGAGAACAGACCGGCCCAGTTGCTACGTGAGTGAGCTAATCCTTCATGCGAGAGTAGCTTCCATCTTGCGTGTAGCGAGATATAGCTCTTGAGCTCCTATTAGGTGAACTGTGAAATGCTCGAGTACGAAATCACTAATTAAGGAGTATTCGTTGCAAAGAACACTTCATTTTCCCAGGTCGCGACAAGTGGTGCACATGCAACACGCTACTCGTCGCAATCCGGGAGTTTTTCTTTTTTTCGTAGATCCGTTTATTCAAAATATTTTATCTCTTAAACCGTGCGTCCAAATCTCAAACGGTTTTCACCATTGGATTCCTCGCGTCGAGATCTTCAAAACTAGATCCCATGTTAATAGGTTTTGACGAACTTTTTTTTTCACAAATAAACCGGACAAAAAAACCGAACTGGGAGCATGGTTTTTTCCTTTCCGAAAGAGGCATTCCCGTGCCTCTTGCGAAATCACAACCGTGACTCTCGTGGAAGCAAAACCGTGACTCTCGTGGAAGGAAAAAAAAACAGAAAACACGTTTTTTTTTTCGTTTCCGAGAGGCACGGCCGTGACTCTCGCGAAAGCACAACCGTGCCTCTCGCGAAAGCAAAACCGTGGCTCTCGCGAAAGAAAAAAAAAACAGAAAACGCGTATTTTTCCCTTTCCGAGAGGCACGGCCGTGACTCTCGCGAAAGCACAACCGTGCCTCTCGCGGAAGCAAAGCCCTGACTCTCGCGAAAGAAAAAAAACAGAAAATGCGTTTTGTTTTTCCCTTTCCGAGAGGCACAGCCGTGACTCTCGCGAAAGCACAACCGTGCCTCTCGCGGAAGCAAAACCGTGACTCTCGCGAAAGAAAAAAAAACAGAAAACGCGTTTTTTCCGTTTCCGAAAGGCATGGCCGTGAGTCTCGCTAAAGCACAACCGTGCCTCTCGCGGAAGAAAAACCGTGACTTTCGCGAAAGGAAAAAAAACGCGTTTTTTGCGCAATATTTTTTTATCGGAAAGCTAAAGAAGACCGGGGGAAAACCAAAACGTCGAAAAAACCGTTTTAAAAGCCGAAAACGCGTGCGGAAAAATAAAAGAAAAAACAAAATCTGGAGGGAGTGTCCAGAGCGCGACACGTGACGAATGGCTGAGAGCGCGTCAAGTGACGCTGATCGTTGCGAGGCTCTCAAAGAAGCGTTCCTTAACTAGTTGCTCTCGCTCGAGTAGGGACTAACAACCTACCTCTGTGGCCGGCTGGGCCGGCCGTCGGACAGGGCTGCTCCCGGGCTGATGCGGACTGCGTGGTCTGTCGCGTGGGCGTCTACTTGATGTGGTGTAAGGAGTGGTTGTACGGCTGAGTATTCCTTCCCTGGGCTCTGTTGGTAGCTCCAGCCGTGGCAACGAAGAAGAGTGGTCGGCGAGGTGGTGTGTCCGGAGTAGCAGAGGCAAGCAGGGCAGGAGGGAGATGAAATGGAAGCAGAGTCCGGGAGGCAGGCAACGTGGAATGGTAGATAAGGCTTTCGTCTATGGGCCATGCTATACGGGCCGTCCCAAAATCTCAAGGTGGGCCGCAACCGACCCCTGCCCACCCCAGAGATCCGCCCCTGAGTTACCCAGTGGTGTGGATCGATGTGGTGCTGATGGTGCGTGCCCCCTACAGTGACAGCGTGTTTGGCTGAGGCAATTTGTGCTAGGGAATGAGAATTGAAGAGATATGTAACTTCAAATCTATGTTTAGCTAGGGCATTACAAACCCTCCGTATCTGTCTGGATGCATCCCAGTGTCTAATCTCAAGTTCTCAATACAACTCACTACTACTCTCATTCCCCTTCTCAAATATTGCCAAACACACACGCTGTGAATATAAACTGAATTGAACAGAACAGTTGTTCCTTTTCTTGATTTCCCCTCGATCAAATAACATCCAAAGAGCTGGCATTTACTTCGGATCATGGATTGGAGATTGCCATATCACATTTCATAAGTTTTTGCCGTGATATACTTGAAAAAGGTGAGGGTGAAAGGCCCTGTCAATGCCTAAATTAAACCTCATCCGGGCGCATTTACAACCAATGGGAGTATGTTTTTGCAAAAGTTTATAGTTAACACCACCTATTTGCTGATATTAGAGTTTTTCTTTGTCCGGTCTTAAAATCAATTTTGACAAGAGTTCATTGTACCGGATGCTTTTGCCTAGAAAGGAAATATTTGAGCAAATCTTCTCCTGTTCTTCTGCCACTTTGCCTCTTACATATCTTGGGATTCCCATCAATTCGACGAAATTGTGAAGCAAGAACTGGAAAGAAAGCGGAGGACAAAATGGAAAAGTAGTTGACAAGAGACTCCACATAATAGCCTAGCTCAGTGAAGCATCAACCAAACAGCCACTGAATATGAAATATGCCTGGCATATTAGACTGAAATACAATCTCTGAGTCCATATAGGATCAGCACGAACTCAGACGAAAACATCCACAGGTTGACCTCGGATGCAGGCAGGCAGCCATTAGGTAGTTCTGATTCGGATGAATTTTGGGTCTGCCCGTCACCAGAGAATACAACTCAACGGAAAATAAAAGGATTTGACAGCAGTAGCGCTTCATCAAGACTTCAAGAAGCCACAAGCAGCAGAATTAAGGTCAGTGATGGACGTCCAATTCGCCAGGTCTTGCCCTTGAGTGGCGCATCAGGCATCAGTGAGCCTTGCCAGCGATAACAATCTACCACGGTCTGCAAAGATACCATTCACACAGATCAAAACCAGCATCCCAACATAGCATTTACAGCTTGATTTGATATACACACCATGTGCCACAAAATAATACAGTAGAATATTCTAAGAAAAATCTGAGACAAAGTAGCAACATAATAATACAATATCGACAGCTCTGCATGCATATTGTATACTCCCTCCGTTCCCAAATATAAGTCTTTCTAGAGATTCCAACAAGTGACTACATACGGAGCAAAATGAGTGAATCTACACTTTAAAATATGTCTACATACATCCGTATGTTGTAGTCCATTTGAAATATATAAAAAGACTACTCCCTCCGTTCCTAAATATAAGTCTTTTTAGACATTTCAAATGGACTACAATATACGGATGTATGTAGACATATTTTAGAGTGTAGATTCACTCATTTTGCTTCGTATGTAGTCACTTGTTGGAATCTCTAGAAAGACTTATATTTAGGAACGGAGGGAGTAATATTTAGGAACGGAGGGAGTATTTTTTTACCAATGTAGACATAACAGGTCAAATCTCAGATATTCAAATTGAGTAGGTTTCCGATGCCAAATATTCTCAGTTTGCACTACTAGCACACGCAAATGGACTGGCTACATCTATATGTCAAGATAACAACTGTTAATTACAGTATGACTTTGTTGACAAACAGAACAAACAAATAAACGCAGTAAAGAGAATGCAAGGACAACGGACAAGCACGAGGTTGTTTTAATATTTAGCAATATCCAGCACGAGTTGTAGTCATTAGTTTCTTTCTCTCAGTATGGAATGTAATGAGAGGCTTGGGATAATGTTTTCCCTATTTTGGTATTTCCTTCCCATTCCCATACTCTACCCTTATCTTTTTAGCTTTCCTTGTATGGACATTTTATTCCTTCTTTAATACAACTATGCGCAGCATTCAAGGAAAAAAGAAGAAGCAAGAATGGCTCTAGAGAAAAGTAGAAATGATGCAATCGCCCCAGCTTCCCATGGACCGGTCCAAATAATAGCACAAGGATAACAAGACTTGAATCCATAACTCACAAATGACCACAGAGGTGCCTTTTTTTGCTTAATGACAGCATAACCTTGACACAAAATTTTCAAGTTCTTACTGAAATTGTAAAACATCTGACTTCAACCAGTTAGATGATGTTTTCAACCTATTAGAAATGATGAACATATTACTGTGAAATCAAATTGTGACTTGGATTTTGTATTTCCATTTGTTTGTCCGAAGAGTCTGACAGTGACACTGCTACTTGACATCCCGGGATGAAGATCAGACCAACACCGAACCTGACACTATTCTAGTTCCAAGTAGCTCAGTAGAGTATTTGCCAAGAAGTAACAGAAATATGACTGATATGCTAAACAGAACCCAACTTTTCAATATTATGATCAGAATGAAATTGATCATATTGACCTGCACCATCTGTGTGTAAACTACTAAAAATAAAATAAACGACATGGTAGTGGCAAATCTAAAAGAAACCAACTAAGGCAGACTAAGAGATCAGGTGATCTTTGCTAACGGTAACAAAGCCATGATATGAGAAGATACCATGCAGAAAACTCATAGCCAACTCTTACTCAGCATTTCACTTTGGTGAGCTATGTGCTAGTGGTGTTTACAGAGGTTACAAGACTGAGCTTGAGATGTGAGCTTTTAGCTATGCCAGAAATAACAGGTTTTTTTTCCAAGCAAGGTAACAGGAAAATACTAGATTGACAAGGCTGTATGCATATTTAGCAATTCAACCAATGCATATCATCCTGGTCCTTAACAGATCAAATCTCATAACAAAAATCATGCTCTGTTTTCAAATGTCATATGTTCAGTTTTATCTAGCATACACAAATTCGCCTCTGGCAAGATCTCTATGGGTATACAAACTAACAAATATTACTTGCAATTGCAATATAACTGATTGACTAATTGTTCACAAACGAGAACCAACTAACTAAGCAAACTTATGGAAGCTGTAAAATGAAAGACAACAGTACCATACCAGGAGTGTAGAAGCTCATGTAGGGTAAGACGGAAAAGTAGACCCCAGGTTCATCAACCTTCTTCAGCAGCCGGGACTTGAGATCAATCGTGAATAAGCCACCCTCTGTGCTAACGAAGATGACGCCAAGACCCTCTGCAAAACCAACCACATTTGCTCCATTGCCTTTGAGGGGTTTGGCCATGGGCATGATTTTCTGCAGGTCAATGACCATGCATGGTACCCATTTTGCAGCTCCATTCACCTTCCTTGACCAGAGATGCAGACTGAAATCCTTAACGCCAGCGAGCCCCAGTGAATTGTCCTCCATCACCATGAGGGTAATGAAACCACCATACACTTCTGTATCTGGTGGTGGTGGGTCAATCACAGACAAGCGATTCTTGCCGCAGTCATACTTGGCAATGGCACTAGACCGCGAAAGTGTGAAGTAGACTGCATCTCCAATGGCGGCTACTCGCCTAGGCTGGACATAGGGTATGAAGTACCTTCTTTTTGCAGTTGCATCTCGCTTGTGCCGGGCATAGCATTCACAGCTTTCGTCGAGAGATACCGGCGCACTCCATGCACCTGTCACAGATGAGTACACACTCGCCTTGACGACTTCGTCGTGGTCATCAGTGGCCAGGAAGACGACGCGGAAGGGGCCGCCGTGGCAGTCGAGGTGGTCGCAGCCGGCGGCGGCGCAGAAGACCGCGGCGGTGTAGATCATCCAGTCGATGTCCGGCTCGGGCACCACGTGGCGGTCGCCGGTGACGGGGTCCCAGACGAGCAAATCCACTTCCGGGTCCTGCAGCATGTGGATGAGGACGCGGCCGTGGCGGCAGTCGAGAGGGCGCGTGCGGCGGCCGTCGGAGCCTGGGTGGGGGAAGTCGGGCATCGACGTGGTGGAGGCGAAGCGCGCGGCAGGGTCTCCGTCGCAGACTTGGGTCCTGTGGAGGAGGCCGAGGAGCGGAGGGGCGCCGTGGAACGCGCGGTACCGGCGGCGGAAGGCGGGGTCGCAGATGACGCGGAGCCAGGGCTTGCAGACGAGGGCGGCGCGGAAGAGGTGCTCGGGCTCGTCCGGCGGGAGGCGGAGGAGGATCTCTGCGACGACGTCGTCGACGAGGTTGACCTGCGGCGGCGGCGGCGGCGGCGACGCCATGGTGCGCTAGCTCGTAGGGTTTGGGTGGGGTTCGGACGAAATGGGAAGAAGCGAGGAGCGTGGGTGAGGGGTTCGTGCCTACTTGGTTGGGTTCGACCGGTCCATGACCTGATTGGGCTGCCTGGCTCGCCAGTTTTTAATATAAGTCTTTAGACAATTCAAATGGAATACAACGTACGGATGTATGTAGACATGTTTTAAAGTGTAGATTCACTCATTTTGCTCCGTATGTAGTCACTTGATGAAATCTCTAGAAAAACTTATATTTGGGAACGGAGGGAGTAGTAACTATTGTTTTAATTTCCCTAAATGATAAGAGTCACGCGTGTGACATAAAACAACATGGTCTAAACGTCCTTATTATCATTCATTTGTCACATCAAATAGATGGCATCAGCGAAATCTTTTTGGTTTCGGTCTTAAAATATTTTATCTCTTAAATAAATAATCAGATAAAAAATCCGTTTTCATCATTAAATCCATCTCTACAAGATCTTCAAAACTAGATCCCATATCGATATGTTTCGACGACTTTTTTTGTCAAAAGTTGCAATGATAGTGTTTACACTAAAATTGCCATGATATGTTTTATCTATTTTTTCTTCTAGATTTAAAGCTACCATTGTATTTCAACAACTCTTCATGGCAAATGTATTAATTGACCATGAAATTTTAATTAATTAACCACAAGAAGTTTAATTCATGGATCATGGCAATTTTTAGTAATTCATCATGGGAAATTTAGTTTATAGATAATGGCAATTTTAGTATTTTGACCATGGCAATTCTAGTATTTTGACTATGGAAAAAAAATTGTATGAACCATGGCAAATTTAAATAATTCACCATGGCAAAAAAAATTCATGGAAAATTTGAGCCATTGACCATGCATTTTTAAAGTAATTGACCATAGATTTCTTTTTAATTATGTACCATGTCAAAATTATTTCATGGATCATAGAAAATTTTAGTAATTCACCATGGCAAGTTTAGTTTCTTTATTCTCTTTTTTATAACATGCCAAAATTTACTTTAAACATAGAAGAAAAAGTAGTTGAAACATATCATGGCAACTTCAGCGCAAACATCATGGTAATTTATATGCAACAGACATGACAACTTTTGACCGCCAAAAATATCGGCGAAACATATTAATATGGGATCTAGTTTTGAAGTCCTCGCCGCGACGAATTTAATGGTGAAAACATATTTTCAATTGGAATTTTCATTTAAGAGATAAAACATTTTAAAATTTAAAAACATAAAAGATTCCCGCGACATCATTTTGTTTCCGTCTCTATTCACATGCATGTGTGGGCGTTCGGCCCGACCTTCTTTAGCCCACACGTGTGGCATTTATGAGGGTTCAATTTACCCAAAACTAGACGTGATGACTTTTTTTAGTCTAGAAAAGGAAAGGAACAATACCATTTTTTTAAGAATTGTGACACCCAAAATTTTATTTGGATTTTTCAAAAAAAAATTATTTGACTTGAGGGAGGTGATTTAATTTTTTTTAAAAGAACCCTCCCTTTCAAATCATTTTTTTTGTGGCAAGAGTTTTAATTGGATTCACCCAAGACTTGTTTTGATCTTGGAGGTTCTTGTTTTTATTTGGACTCAAACCAAAATGCTTTTCACTTGGGAAAAATGCCTTTTGAAAATCTCTTTGAAAATGCACTATGGCTTTAGGATAAATCCTTTGCCACTTTCAACAATTCTCTCTTGCCATGGCCTTAGTGCAAATCCACTCTCCTAAACCTTCCCTCATCTTTGGATCATGATTTGCATCAAATCCAGCAGGTTGAACCTCCTCCTAGATTTATTTTCCATTTAAATCATATTCAAACAGATTTCTGTCATCTATTCTAGCCATTGGTGATTTACAAAGGAACTCCACTTTCTGTTTTGATTTTTGCCCCCAAACCTTTTTCCCTTCCTAGTCCCTTGAACCCTCAACCAAGATCCATGAAGATCCACTGATCTTCAGTTCACATTTTTCGAACTACACTTGCTGCAAGTTTGGACCAGTTTTGTCAAATTTGGCGAAATTCATTCAAATCCTTCTCCAAAAATTCTGAGTAAAATCAGGCAGTCCCTGGGTGCATTGAGTGGTCACCTCACCAAGTACCAGCTCCAGAAAAAAATTTCTGCTTGCCTAATCATTCTGTCGAACACCTGCAGTGCTTTGTCAATGTCAAGTTCAGAGATTCAGAAATTCAGTTCAGTGCCCTACTATCGTTTTCTTCAGAGCATGTTGTCGATCTCGACAGTGCCGCGTTGGCGCCTTGCTCCCCGTCCCCTCCTCCTTGTTCCTGATCCGCATGAACGCCTGGCAGCTTGCGGACGTCGGCGACGAGCAGCAGGAGGTGCGCCGCCCCGTGACCGACGCCAGCGGCGGCTTTGCGGCCGCCAGAGAGAGGCGCGGCGCTGACGGCGCCACCCAGCGCCGCCCAAGCCACCGGAGGTCGCCGCGTGGCCTTCCACTCCCCAGAACGCGCTGCCACTCTCGTCGTGAACCGCTGGGCGCGGAGCGCGCTCTCTGCCGCCGTCGTGCCCGTGCGGCCACCCCACCATGGACCGGCGCCGTTACGCCAAGACCGACCAGGATTAGCGGGGGAACGACACCAGTAACTTCCACTGATGCTGCCTGGCCACTCAAACCTCCTGCCAATCCACTGCATCGCCGTAATTGCTCGCCGGAGATTCTCCGTTCACGGCCACCCCGTCGATCCGCCTATAAATAGAGGCCCCGAGCTCCAACTCGAACCCACACCACATCTGCACTCCACCTAGAGCACGCCTAGCCACTGGTAGAGCCACGGGAGAGCTTTCTTCCCCATCTCCGGCCGCCGCGACCCGCCACGGGATCCAGCTCGATTCGCTCCCGTGCGTGCGCCTCTGCATCCCATCTGTTGCCAGTAGCTTCACTATGCATCCCTCCTTCTGACCCGCGCTTCAATTCGAAGTTTGCAGCCCTCCACCGGAGTTCTCCACCATCACCCGAGCTGCCGTCCGCCGGAGAAAGTGTCGCCGTCGACGTGGTGCTCTCCGACGGTCGAGTCCACCACCCACCAACGCGGAAGGACGCGCTGAAGCTCTTGGTACACTTTGATCCCCCTGTCTCGTCGTGGTTCGACGCCGGCGACCACCGCAGTCTTCGGGCGCCGGCGAGCTTTTTAAACCTGACACGTGGGACCCCCTGTCAGCCTCTCTTCTGTTTCCCCTCGCGAACCGTTTTCTGTTGGCGCCTTCGGGCAAATACGTTTTCCCTCTTGAGCTTGCACATTTCCAATCGAACCGTTTTCTGTTTTCTCAGTTAAAACCCTGAAACTTTTCTGTTTCATTATAGATGGGTCCCTGGACAGAAACCTTTATAACTTTTTAATGAAAAGTGATTTTTGAGTGATTCCTTTTCTGACAGTCTTAAAATTTTGTCTAGTTTTTTACGGGATTTATTTCGAAAAATTTTGGAGGAGTTTTTTTTGCACGCGTTGGTTTTCACGTTAGTGCCCGTTTTCGTTATTGCCGTAGGTTCTGGAAGAGGTGACGGAGCCGCGAACTTCGCCGATCTAGACTCCGACTTCTCCGAACCAGGCAAGCATGTTTGAACCTTTGATATGATAGGTGTTTTGCATGTTTGCGTGTAAGTTTGTGCGTGGCATATGAGTGTCAGCGAGTACCTTGTTACTTGTGAGGCAACTACCCGCATGTTCCAAAGTCACGATGATCTCTGG
The DNA here is from genome assembly GCF_018294505.1 of Triticum aestivum. Taxonomy (NCBI): domain Eukaryota; kingdom Viridiplantae; phylum Streptophyta; class Magnoliopsida; order Poales; family Poaceae; genus Triticum; species Triticum aestivum. The sequence goes on from NC_057811.1 coordinate 55,752,779, forward strand.
TGAGAGATGGCCTAATCATGTGGTGACATGAAGGGCAGCAAGGTGGTACTGTTGTAGCATACCAGCCTTGCGTCATCCGACAACTTCCGACGTTAACGCGGACGGAGTCACGTTATCGTTCTTTCCCCTTCCGTGCTACCACATGTTTCATTTGCCAGGATGCGGTTTAGTAAGTTGGTAACCTCTTTCCGTGTACACACCAAACAGAGGGGCCGGGATGATGGTACCTTGGCCCAGGATTAAAGCCAGTCATCCGGTCAGGGGGCATGGGTGTTTCCGGTTGGGACCGAGAGGGGGGGCACCCCCTTAGAGCGCGCGTATAGAAATTTGATCCCATGCTACGCGAGGTTGTAGCCTCCCCGTCTCAAGGTTTTTCTTGAACGTTGCCGAGGGTGATCCCTGGCTTCGGAATGTTGAATGGGTGTGTACTGGTTAGACGTGTTTCTTCCAAAACACCGTAAACGGAACTAGTCCCCGTGACTACTGAAATCCGTTGGCTGTGGTTAAGTACAAACTCTGCAGAGTCAATTCCTTCCAAGTCATCATGATCAATAGGGTAACCAGTATATCCATATCTATCCTCGTGGAAATTTTATCCCCGGTGAACAAGCTCAAGTGGAAAACCCAGTTGATTTATTATTCCTGTGGATGGACTAACCTTATATTTCGTCTCGTACTTGTAATAATTTATGTTCTCGAGCTACTGGATTATCGAGTATAATATAAGCCCTTTATGTGATGTCGCTCAGACGTCCGACTGTGGCATGTATGTCTTTTATTTTCTGTTAAAAGCCCTTTATGTGGTGTCGCCCTGACGCCCGACTGCGGCATTACTATTCTTGCAGTTTCCTCTCGAGGAGTCATTCAGACCCTCGTTTGGCACCAGTATTACTATTCTTGCAGTTTCCTCTCGAGGAGTCATTCAGACCCTCGTTTGGCACCAGTATTACTATTCTTGCAGTTTCCTCTCGAGGAGTCATTCAGACCCTCGTTTGGCACCAGTATTACTATTCTTGCAGTTTCCTCTCGAGGAGTCATTCAGACCCTCGTTTGGCACCCAGTATTTATTATCTCTATGCCTGAACGCACTGGTTAATCT
>NC_057811.1:55753887-55754461 GCF_018294505.1 Triticum aestivum
CAAGCTCAAGTGGTAACCCCGTTAAATTGTTATTCCTGCGGATGGACTAACCTCATATTTGTTTCGTACTTGTAATAATTTATGTTCTCGAGCTACTGAATTATTGAGCTACAATATAAGCCCTTTATGTGATGTCGCTCAGACGTCCGACTGTGGCATGTTTGTCTTTTATTTCTGTTATAAGCCCTTTATGTGGTGTCGCCTTGACGCCCGACTGCGGCATTATTATTCCTGCAGTTTTCTCTCGAGGAGTCATTCAGAACCTCGTTTGGCACCAGTATTACTATTCTTGCAGTTTCCTCTCGAGGAGTCATTCAGACCCTCGTTTGGCACCAGTATTACTATTCTTGCAGTTTCCTCTCGAGGAGTCATTCAGACCCTCATTTGGCACCAGTATTACTATTCTTGCAGTTTCCTCTCGAGGAGTCATTCAGACCCTCGTTTGGCACCCAGTATTTAATTTGGGATTTCGGGAGGACTACCACCCGACTTCTCTGCTATTATTCCCACGCATTATTATCACTATGTCTGAATGCACCGGTTAATCTGTTCTTATGCTTCATGTTTACATTTG
>NC_057811.1:55754492-55782172 GCF_018294505.1 Triticum aestivum
GAGGAGTCATTCAGACCCTCGTTTGGCACCAGTATTACTATTCTTGCAGTTTCCTCTCGAGGAGTCATTCAGACCCTCGTTTGGCACCAGTATTACTATTCTTGCAGTTTCCTCTCGAGGAGTCATTCAGACCCTCGTTTGGCACCCAGTATTTATTATCTCTATGCCTGAACGCACTGGTTAATCTGTTCATATGCTTCATGTTTACATTTGTTATATCTTATGTCCGAACTGTCTTGCGAGTACTTTCATAGTACTCACCTGGCTTGTTGATTTGACCAGATGTTGACGAAGGCGATCTCTTGGATGAAGAGTTTGATAGTGCGTCCGACGCCTAGAGGAGTCCCAGTCAGTCCTGTGCGATCCCGGATATTGGTCACTTGTATTGTATACGCTTCCGCCACCCGCAATAAGTCTCTTCGAGCCTCACTCCGACGCTCGAAGAGCTGTAGTTTTCAGGAGTCACATCACCCACTCCGCTATGATATTTTTCCACCACCGTTGTTCTCGTGAGTTAGTAGCTATGCCACCCTATCCGCCGATATGCTTTATTGGCGTGTTTGTAATAAATTGTTGAGCGGTCTCCGCTCAACCTTGTATTATATTCAGTACTCCTGGTATTTTTCTTCTGTGACCAAGATATTGTCTACCAGTGAGAAGGGATTCTTCTTTACTGGTCCGTAAAAGGGATTGATCTCTCAATAATTATTTTATTGAAAAACCGGTCGTGACAAGCTTGGTATCAGAGCCAGACTGACTGTAGGAAGCCACTAGGTGCGATCGCTAATCGGTTATTAGCGTCTTTTTCAGCATTTTGCAATTGTAGCTATTTTCTGTTGGTCATCATAAATTTATGACATGACTACTCCGAATTTTTGCCTACTTTTGTAGAAGGCTGGCAGCAGCTGTGAGAATCGAGTGTTCACAAACGTGCCCGAGGGGTTTGTCAAGCTCCTCGTCTCCATCACCAAGCTCGCGCTCGGGCCAGCGACTCGCCCGGAGTTCACACTTTATCAGCACAAGCTCAGCGACGACGTGTCTATGCACCAAGCTGTGGTGCAATTCAAGGGAGGACGTTCTGTAGCTCGCCACTTCCGTTTTGTGGGAAGGGCCATGCCTACGGAGAGGCATGCCATGCAGATGGCTGCCCGTGAGGCGATAGCTCGTCTTCGGGACATCCTTCCTACGATGAAGACTCGCCGCTACCGCTACCTCCCATGCCATGTGCCATACACCAGTCACTATGCATTCGCCTGCCATCGGGGAGAACGAGATGAAGCCATCGAGATGGTTGTGGAGTATCTCAAGGCTCTGGAGGAGTCTTTCGAAAACCTCGTAGACGATCTGGTGGCTGCCCGCATGGACTTAGTCCGGGGCGGTCCTGCCAGCAGGAAGGAGCTTCTCCACACGGCTCCGCCTCTGACATTCGTCTCGTCTTCAGCCTCTTATGCACCAGCCGTTTTGGCCACTGCTCGCCGTCTGCCTACAACTGAGGAGTTCGACCGAGTCATCGCTCCTATTCCAGTCAGAGCTAGACCGCCTGCCGCACCCGCTCTGCCGCCCGTCGCTCCCGCTCCATCACCGCAGCGCAGTGCTTCGCGCCAGGAGCCTGCTAGAGAGGAGGTGGAGGTTGATTCTCCTGGACCACTGAGTCTTGCCCTCGGCAAGGGAAAGGACATCGTCACCATCTCCGACTGAGAGCGCCGAGTAGCCGCGCGTGATGTCTGCTTGTATGATGTGTTTTCGCTGTACGCTAGTTTGTATTAGTGTGTTCGCTGCTTTCCGGAGGAGTACGCTAGTCTAAATAACATGTCAGGATTGTGTACGCACATCCTGAGTGCTGTATCATGTGTTTGTATTTCGCGTATAAGATTTGTGTTAAGCAGTCTTTTCTCCATGCAAAATCGTTTATGTTTTCTTGAAAACCTTGAGGTCTTTTAAATTGTTGCCCTTGCAAGATTTTCCTTTTGCCACACAGTTCTTCTTATGAGTTTTTGCTAAATAATACCCCTAGACTAGAAAAATGTCTCGCCCGTGGACTCGCTCCATGCCCAATCAGCCAGAAGAGGTATATGGGACACAGACTAGCAACAATTTCACTCAGGGTCAGTCCAGTCAACAGGACAGCGAAGCAGCCCTGTCTCAAGTATGCCGACTCCTCGAACAAAGCCAGCAACAGCACCAAGAGATGATGAGACACGTCATCAATATGGGAAACCACCGTGAACCCTATCAGCCTCATTCCAAGTTGTCTGAGTTACAGAAGACTCGCCCTTCAACGTTTGCTCACACCGATAGGCCGCTAGAAGCCGACGATTGGCTTCGAGACATTGAAAGGAAACTGATTATTGCTCAGTGTTCAGATCATGAGAAGGTGCTTTATGCACCACACTACCTTACTGGAGCAGCTGCAACATGGTGGGAAAACTTCCTACACATGCATCCCAGTGAACACAACATCACCTGGGAGGAGTTCAAGGAAGGCTTCCATGGGGCACACATCCCCAGGAGCATCATAAAAATCAAAAAGAGAGAATTTGATGGCCTGAAGCAGCGAGGCATGTCAGTGACAGAATACAATGGTCAGTTTACCCAGCTGTCTCGTTATGCCTACGACGAGCACATGACAGAAAACAAGAAGATGGAAAAATTCCTGGACGGCCTGGCACCAGCACTAAGATGCCAACTGATTGTACACACCTTTCCGGATTTTAAAACTCTGGTGGACAAGGCCATTACCTTGGAGAATGAGCGCCGTAGTCTGGAAGATATCCGTAAGCGAAAGAGGGACAAGGCGACTCTTGCTCGCAACAACCGAGGCAAGACTGAGGTTCCAAGGACAGAAGCAAGGAGATCCACGACTACCGATCCAAGGCCCGTCAGACAGTTTCATTCAAGGGACAAGGATTTCATGTACCGTCCAGGGGTCACATGCTATGCTTGTGGGGAAGAAGGGCACTATGCTAAACAATGCCCAAAGCCGAGGAACGCGGCCCCCAAGCCAAACAATGGTGGAAACAATCCAGCCCCCAAGCGCAACAACTTCAACCCCAACAACAACCACAGGAAGGGTCACCTGAACCATGTGACCAGGGAAGAAGCGCAGAATGCCCCAGACATCATGCTCGGTACGTTCCCTGTCAACACAGTACCTGCCACGGTTTTGTTTGATTCTGGAGCTTCCCATTCGTTCGTTTCGAAGAGTTTTGTTTTGCAACATGGTTTTCCGATACTTCCCTTGGAAAAATCTATGATCATCAAGTCCCCCGGAAATAAGCAAATCACGCAGAGTTACTGCCAAGGAGTGGTCATTGAGTTCGAAGGACTACAGTTCCAAGCAAATCTCATCGTGTTGGAGAGTAAAGGGCTGGATGTCATTTTAGGGATGGACTGGTTGACCACCAACAAAGGATTCATCGACTGTTTCAATCGGACCGTGATTCTCACTCACCATCATGGCAAAACAATAAAGGTCACAGCTCAAAAAAGGCCACGATCACGGCAACAAAAGCTGAACAAAGTGGACATTTCAGAACTAAGAAAAGTTCCAGTGGTATGCGAGTTTCCTGACGTATTTCCCGAAGAACTACCAGGCATGCCACCAGACCGAGAGATAGAATTCAGCATCGAACTAGCACCTGGCACTGCTCCCATCTATAAGAAGCCTTATAGAATGGCACCCTCAGAATTGGTGGAGTTGAAGAAGCAGATAAAGGAATTATTGGAAAAAGGATTTATTCGAGCCAGCTCCTCACCATGGGGTTCGCCAGTGTTGTTCGCCAAGAAAAAGGATGGGACACTGAGACTGTGTATAGACTATCGAGCTCTCAATATGGTCACCATCAAAAACAAATACCCGATGCCACGGATAAATGGTTTGTTTGACCAGCTCGCACAAGCCAAGGTGTTCTCAAAAATTGATATGAGATCGGGATATCATCAATTGAAAGTACGGGCAGAAGATATCCCCAAGACAGCATTCACTTCCAGATATGGATTATATGAATTCACAGTGATGCCTTTTGGACTGACAAACGCCCCCGCATATTTCGTCCACCTCATGAACAAAGTGTTCATGAAATTCATGGACAAATTTGTTGTGGTATTCATTGACGATATTCTGGTTTACTCAAGGACACCAGAAGAGCATGCTGAGCATCTCAGAATTGTTTTGGGAGAATTGAGGAAACATCAGTTATACGCCAAATTTAGCAAGTGCGAATTTTGGCTAAGGCAAGTTGGTTTCCTAGGCCATATATTGAACCAAGAAGGCGTGGCCGTAGACCCAGAGAAAGTCAAGGCCATACTTGACTGGAAGCCGCCCGCCAACGTTACAGATGTGCGGAGTTTTCTGGGAATGGCCGGATATTACAGAAGATTTATCGAAGGATTCTCCACTGTGGCAAAACCAATAACTCAGTTGCTCAAGAAGGACAAGAAATTTGTATGGACGGAAGCATGCGAGAAAAGCTTCCAAGAACTCAAGAAGAAGCTGACAACCGCCCCGGTCTTAACTGTGCCAGACATACACAAGAGTTTTGAAGTATATTGTGACGCGTCCCGAAAAGGCCTCGGATGTGTACTAATGCAGGATGGCAAAGTTGTCGCGTATGCCTCCAGGCAGCTGCGAAAACATGAGGAAAATTACCCAACACATGACTTGGAGCTAGCAGCAGTCATACATGCACTCAAGGAGTGGAGGCACTTTCTGTTGGGAAATCGCTGTGAAATATATACGGACCATAAGAGCCTCAAATATATTTTCACGCAGCCAGAGCTAAATTTACGCCAACGACGCTGGTTGGAATTGGTCAAGGACTATGATGTCGGTATTCACTACCATCCAGGGAAAGCAAACGTAGTGGCCGATGCACTTAGTCGAAACCCCAGCCCGGACAATGACGGTCCCCAAAACTTGAGGCCTGAGTTTCAGCAAGAGTTCGCTAGGCTCAACATGGTGTTAGTCTCTGAGGGCACCGTATCAAATCTGGAGATACAACCCACCCTAGTGGAACAAATTAAGAAGGCTCAACAGGGACATCCCAGCATCGAAGGTATAAAGAAGAAAATGAACCTTGGAACGGCTTCAGAGTTCATCACAGACAGTGAAGGGATATTATGGTACGGAGACAGACTTTGCGTACCTAACATTGAGGAGCTCAAGCAACAAATCTTAACCGAAAGCCACACCGCCCCATACTCGATCCACCCTGGAGGAACCAAAATGTACAAGGACATTCAGGAAAGATTTTGGTGGCACGGTATGAAAAGAGATATAGCCACATTCATTGCCTGTTGCGATTCATGTCAACGCATCAAGGCCGAGCATCAAAAGCCAGCAGGGCTACTCCAGCCAAACAGGATACCAGAGTGGAAATGGGATGAAATAGGAATGGACTTCATTGTCGGACTACCCCGATCACAACGCGGGAATGACGCCATATGGGTCATCACAGACCGACTAACCAAGGTTGCTCATTTCATTCCCGTGAAGACTACCTATTCCATGCAAAGACTGGCCAGACTTTATCTCTCCCGTATAGTTTGTTTGCATGGAGTCCCAAAGACTATAATATCCGACCGAGGCACACAATTTGTCTCCAAATTTTGGGATCACCCGCAACAAGCTCTGGGCACGCAACTAGCATTCAGTACAGCGTACCACCCTCAGACTGATGGACAAACGGAGCGTGTAAACCAAATCCTAGAGGATATGCTGAGAGTCTGTGTGCTCACCTATGGATCCAGTTGGGAAGAGAGTTTGCCGTATGCCGAATTTGCTTACAACAACAGTTACCAAGCCAGCTTGCAAATGGCCCCCTTTGAAGCATTATACGGACGGAGGTGTCGTACCCCACTGAATTGGTTAGAAACAGGCGACAGCCGTATCTTCGGCCCAGACATGCTTAAAGAGGCCGAGGAGAAAGTGAAGCAGATCAGGGACAGACTCAAAACGGCGCAGAGCCGACAAAAGAGCTACTACGATCAAAAGCATCGTGAGGTCAGCTTTGAACCCGGTGACTCTGTATACCTACGAGTGTCACCTATGAGGGGCCTGCAACGGTTCAAAATTAAGGGGAAGCTAGCCCCGAGATTTATTGGACCATTCCGGGTAGAGGCACGAAGAGGCACAGTGGCCTACAAACTAGACTTACCCAAGGAGCTGTCAGACGTCCATGACGTATTCCATGTCTCGCAATTGAGAAAATGTGTAAGTAACCCGGAGAAGCATGTATCCCACGAGAGCATTGATGTGCAACCAGATCTCACCTACAGAGAAAGGCCGGTAAAGATTTTAGAAGAGTCCGAACGGAGGACCCGTCAGAAAACGACAAAGTTTTTCAGAGTTCAGTGGAGCAACCACACTGAGGATGAAGCCACATGGGAAAGGGGGGATTTTCTTCAGGCAGAATATCCATATCTATTTGAGGATCAGCAGAAATCTCGAGGACGAGATTTTTCCTAAGGGGGTAGGTGTTGTGACACCCAAAATTTTATTTGGATTTTTCAAAAAAAAATTATTTGACTTGAGGGAGGTGATTTAAATTTTTTTAAAAGAACCCTCCCTTTCAAATCATTTTTTTTGTGGCAAGAGTTTTAATTGGATTCACCCAAGACTTGTTTTGATCTTGGAGGTTCTTGTTTTTATTTGGACTCAAACCAAAATGCTTTTCACTTGGGAAAAATGCCTTTTGAAAATCTCTTTGAAAATGCACTATGGCTTTTGGATAAATCCTTTGCCACTTTCAACAATTCTCTCTTGCCATGGCCTTAGTGCAAATCCACTCTCCTAAACCTTCCCTCATCTTTGGATCATGATTTGCATCAAATCCAGCAGGTTGAACCTCCTCCTAGATTTATTTTCCATTTAAATCATATTCAAACAGATTTCTGTCTTCTATTCTAGCCATTGGTGATTTACAAAGGAACTCCACTTTCTGTTTTGATTTTTGCCCCAAACCTTTTTCCCTTCCTAGTCCCTTGAACCCTCAACCAAGATCCATGAAGATCCACTGATCTTCAGTTCAAATTTTTCGAACTACACTTGCTGCAAGTTTGGACCAGTTTTGTCAAATTTGGCGAAATTTATTCAAATCCTTCTCCAAAAATTCTGAGTAAAATCAGGCAGTCCCTGGGTGCATTGAGTGGTCACCTCACCAAGTACCAGCTCCAGAAAAAAAATTCTGCTTGCCTAATCATTCTGTCGAACACCTGCAGTGCTTTGTCAATGTCAAGTTCAGAGATTCAGAAATTCAGTTCAGTGCCCTACTGTCGTTTTCTTCAGAGCATGTTGTCGATCTCGACAGTGCCGCGTTGGCGCCTTGCTCCCCGTCCCCTCCTCCTTGTTCCTGCTCCGCACGAACGCCTGGCAGCTTGCGGACGTCGGCGACGAGCAGCAGGAGGTGCGCCTCCCCGTGACCGACGCCAGCGGCGGCTTTGCGGCCACCAGAGAGAGGCGCGGCGCTGACGGCGCCACCCAGCGCCGCCCAAGCCACCGGAGGTCACCGCGTGGCCTTCCACTCCCCAGAACGCGCTGCCACTCTCGTCGTGAACCGCTGGGCACGGAGCGTGCTCTCTGCCGCCGTCGTGCCCGTGCGGCCACCCCACCATGGACCGGCGCCGTTACGCCAAGACCGACCAGGATTAGCGGGGGAACGACACCAGTAACTTCCACTGATGCTGCCTGGCCACTCAAACCTCCTGCCAATCCACTGCATCGCCGTAATTGCTCGCCGGAGATTCTCCGTTCACGGCCACCCCGTCGATCCGCCTATAAATAGAGGCCCCGAGCTCCAACTCGAACCCACACCACCTCTGCACTCCACCTAGATCACGCCTAGCCACTGGTAGAGCCACGGGAGAGCTTTCTTCCCCGTCTCCGGCCGCCGCGACCCGCCACGGGATCCAGCTCGATTCGCTCCCGTGCGTGCGCCTCTGCATCCCATCTCTTGCCAGTAGCTTCACTATGCATCCCTCCTTCTGACCCGCGCTTCAATTCGAAGTTTGAAGCCCTCCACCGGAGTTCTCCACCATCACCCGAGCTGCCGTCCGCCGGAGAAAGTGTCGCCGTCGACGTGGTGCTCTCTGACGGTCGAGTCCACCACCCACCGACGCGGAAGGACGCGCTGAAGCTCTTAGTACACTCCGATCCCCCTGTCTCGTCGTGGTTCGACGCCGGCGACCACCGCAGTCTTCGGGCGCCGGCGAGCTTTTTAAACCTGACACGTGGGACCCCCTGTCAGCCTCTCTTCTGTTTCCCCTCGCGAACCGTTTTCTGTTGGCGCCTTCGGGAAAATACGTTTTCCCTCTTGAGCTTGCACATTTCCAATCGAACCGTTTTCTGTTTTCTCAGTTAAAACCCTGGAACTTTTCTGTTTCATTACAGATGGGTCCCTGGACAGAAACCTTTATAACTTTTTAATGAAAAGTGATTTTTGAGTGATTCCTTTTCTGACAGTCTTAAAATTTTGTCTAGTTTTTTATGGGATTTATTTGGAAAATTTTTGGAGGAGTTTTTTTTGCACGCGTTGGTTTTCACGTTAGTGCCCGTTTTCTTTATTGCCGTAGGTTCCGGAAGAGGTGACGGAGCCGCGAACTTCGCCGAGCTAGACTCCGACTTCTCCGAACCAGGCAAGCATGTTTGAACCTTTGATATGATAGGTGTTTTGCATGTTTGCGTGTAAGTTTGTGCGTGGCATATGAGTGTCAGCGAGTACCTCGTTACTTGTGAGGCAACTACCCGCATGTTCCAAAGTCGCGATGATCTCTGGTGAGAGATGGCCTAATCATGTGCTGACATGAAGGGCAACAAGGTGGTACTGTTGTAGCATACCAGCCTTGCGTCATCCGACAACTTCCGACGTTAACGCGGACGGAGTCACGTTATCGTTCTTTCCCCTTCCGTGCTACCACATGTTTCATTTGCCAGGATGCGGTTTAGTAAGTTGGTAACCTCTTTCCGTGTACACACCAAACAGAGGGGCCGGGATGATGGTACCTTGGCCCAGGATTAAAGCCAGTCATCCGGTCAGGGGGCATGGGTGTTTCCGGTTGGGACCGAGAGGGGGGCACCCCCTTAGAGCGCGCGTATAGAAATTTGATCCCATGCTACGCGAGGTTGTAGCCTCCCCGTCTCAAGGTTTTTCTTGAACGTTGCCGAGGGTGATCCCTGGCTTCGGAATGTTGAATGGGTGTGTACTGGTTAGACGTGTTTCTCCCAAAACACCGTAAACGGAACTAGTCCCCGTGACTACTGAAATCCGTTGGCTGTGGTTAAGTATAAACTCTGCAGAGTCAATTCCTTCCAAGTCATCATGATCAATAGGGTAACCAGTATATCCATATCTATCCTCGTGGAAATTTTATCCCCGGTGAACAAGCTCAAGTGGAAAACCCAGTTGATTTATTATTCCTGTGGATGGACTAACCTTATATTTTGTCTCATACTTGTAATAATTTATGTTCTCGAGCTACTGGATTATCGAGTATAATATAAGCCCTTTATGTGATGTCGCTCAGACGTCCGACTGTGGCATGTATGTCTTTTATTTTCTGTTAAAAGCCCTTTATGTGGTGTCGCCCTGACGCCCGACTGCGGCATTACTATTCTTGCAGTTTCCTCTCGAGGAGTCATTCAGACCCTCGTTTGGCACCAGTATTACTATTCTTGCAGTTTCCTCTCGAGGAGTCATTCAGACCCTCGTTTGGCACCAATATTACTATTCTTGCAGTTTCCTCTCGAGGAGTCATTCAGACCCTCGTTTGGCACCAGTATTACTATTCTTGCAGTTTCCTCTCGAGGAGTCATTCAGACCCTCGTTTGGCACCGGTATTAATATTCTTGCAGTTTCCTCTCGAGGAGTCATTCAGACCCTTGTTTGGCACCGGTATTAATATTCTTGCAGTTTCCTCTCGAGGAGTCATTCAGACCCTCGTTTGGCACCCAGTATTTATTATCTCTATGCCTGAACGCACTGGTTAATCTGTTCATATGCTTCATGTTTACATTTGTTATATCTTATGTCCGAACTGTCTTGCGAGTACTTTCATAGTACTCACCTGGCTTGTTGATTTGGCCAGATGTTGACGAAGGCGATCTCTTGGATGAAGAGTTTGATAGTGCGTCCGACGCCTAGAGGAGTCCCAGTCAGTCCTGTGCGATCCCGGATATTGGTCACTTGTATTGTATACGCTTCCGCCACCCGCAATAAGTCTCCTCGAGCCTCACTCCGACGCTCGAAGAGCTGTAGTTTTCAGGAGTCACATCACCCACTCCACTGTGATATTTTTCCACCACCGTTGTTCTCGTGAGTTAGTAGCTATGCCACCCTATCCGCCGATATGCTTTATCGGCGTGTTTGTAATAAATTGTTGAGCGGTCTCCGCTCAACCTTGTATTATATTCAGTACTCCTGGTATTTTTCTTCTGTGACCAAGATATTGTCTACCAGTGAGAAGGGATTCTTCTTTACTGGTCCGTAAAAGGGATTGGTCTCTCAATAATTATTTTATTGAAAAACCGGTCGTGACAAGCTTGGTATCAGAGCCAGGCTGACTGTAGGAAGCCACTAGGTGCGATCGCTAATCGGTTATTAGCGTCTTTTTCAGCATTTTGCAATTGTAGCTATTTTCTGTTGGTCATCATAAATTTATGACATGACTACTCCGAATTTTTGCCTACTTTTGTAGAAGGCTGGCAGCAGCTGTGAGAATCGAGTGTTCACAAACGTGCCCGAGGGGTTTGTCAAGCTCCTCGTCTCCATCACCAAGCTCGCGCTCGGGCCAGCGACTCGCCCGGAGTTCACACTTTATCAGCACAAGCTCAGCGACGACGTGTCTATGCACCAAGATGTGGTGCAATTCAAGGGAGGACGTTCTGTAGCTCGCCACTTCCGTTTTGTGGGAAGGGCCATGCCTACGGAGAGGCATGCCATGCAGATGGCTGCCCGTGAGGCGATAGCTCGTCTTCGGGACATCCTTCCTACGATGAAGACTCGCCGCTACCGCTACCTCCCATGCCATGTGCCATACACCAGTCACTATGCATTCGCCTGCCATCGGGGAGAACGAGATGAAGCCATCGAGATGGTTGTGGAGTATCTCAAGGCTCTGGAGGAGTCTTTCGACAACCTCGTAGACGATCTGGTGGCTGCCCGCATGGACTTAGTCCGGGGCGGTCCTGCCAGCAGGAAGGAGCTTCTCCACACGGCTCCGCCTCTGACATTCGTCTCGTCTTCAGCCTCTTATGCACCAGCCGTTTTGGCCACTGCTCGCCGTCTGCCTACAACTGAGGAGTTCGACCGAGTCATCGCTCCTATTCCAGTCAGAGCTAGACCGCCTGCCGCACCCGCTCTGCCGCCCGTCGCTCCTGCTCCATCACCGCAGCGCAGTGCTTCGCGCCAGGAGCCTGCTAGAGAGGAGGTGGAGGTTGATTCTCCTGGACCACTGAGTCTTGCCCTCGGCAAGGGAAAGGACATCGTCACCATCTCCGACTGAGAGCGCCGAGTAGCCGCGCGTGATGTCTGCTTGTATGATGTGTTTTCGCTGTACGCTAGTTTGTATTAGTGTGTTCGCTGCTTTCCGGAGGAGTACGCTAGTCTAAATAACATGTCAGGATTGTGTACGCACATCCTGAGTGCTGTATCATGTGTTTGTATTTCGCGTATAAGATTTGTGTTAAGCAGTCTTTTCTCCATGCAAAATCGTTTATGTTTTCTTGAAAACCTTGAGGTCTTTTAAATTGTTGCCCTTGCAAGATTTTCCTTTTGCCACACAGTTCTTCTTATGAGTTTTTGCTAAATAATACCCCTAGACTAGAAAAATGTCTCGCCCGTGGACTCGCTCCATGCCCAATCAGCCAGAAGAGGTATATGGGACACAGACTAGCAACAATTTCACTCAGGGTCAGTCCAGTCAACAGGACAGCGAAGCAGCCCTGTCTCAAGTATGCCGACTCCTCGAACAAAGCCAGCAACAGCACCAAGAGATGATGAGACACGTCATCAATATGGGAAACCACCGTGAACCCTATCAGCCTCATTCCAAGTTGTCTGAGTTACAGAAGACTCGCCCTTCAACGTTTGCTCACACCGATAGGCCGCTAGAAGCCGACGATTGGCTTCGAGACATTGAAAGGAAACTGATTATTGCTCAGTGTTCAGATCATGAGAAGGTGCTTTATGCACCACACTACCTTACTGGAGCAGCTGCAACATGGTGGGAAAACTTCCTACACATGCATCCCAGTGAACACAACATCACCTGGGAGGAGTTCAAGGAAGGCTTCCATGGGGCACACATCCCCAGGAGCATCATAAAAATCAAAAAGAGAGAATTTGATGGCCTGAAGCAGTGAGGCATGTCAGTGACAGAATACAATGGTCAGTTTACCCAGCTGTCTCGTTATGCCTACGACGAGCACATGACAGAAAACAAGAAGATGGAAAAATTCCTGGACGGCCTGGCACCAGCACTAAGATGCCAACTGATTGTACACACCTTTCCGGATTTTAAAACTCTGGTGGACAAGGCCATTACCTTGGAGAATGAGCGCCGTAGTCTGGAAGATATCCGTAAGCGAAAGAGGGACAAGGCGACTCTTGCTCGCAACAACCGAGGCAAGACTGAGGTTCCAAGGACAGAAGCAAGGAGATCCACGACTACCGATCCAAGGCCCGTCAGACAGTTTCATTCAAGGGACAAGGATTTCACGTACCGTCCAGGGGTCACATGCTATGCTTGTGGGGAAGAAGGGCACTATGCTAAACAATGCCCAAAGCCGAGGAACGCGGCCCCCAAGCCAAACAATGGTGGAAACAATCCAGCCCCCAAGCGCAACAACTTCAACCCCAACAACAACCACAGGAAGGGTCACCTGAACCATGTGACCAGGGAAGAAGCGCAGAATGCCCCAGACATCATGCTCGGTACGTTCCCTGTCAACACAGTACCTGCCACGGTTTTGTTTGATTCTGGAGCTTCCCATTCGTTCGTTTCGAAGAGTTTTGTTTTGCAACATGGTTTTCCGATACTTCCCTTGGAAAAATCTATGATCATCAAGTCCCCCGGAAATAAGCAAATCACGCAGAGTTACTGCCAAGGAGTGGTCATTGAGTTCGAAGGACTACAGTTCCAAGCAAATCTCATCGTGTTGGAGAGTAAAGGGCTGGATGTCATTTTAGGGATGGACTGGTTGACCACCAACAAAGGATTCATCGACTGTTTCAATCGGACCGTGATTCTCACTCACCATCATGGCAAAACAATAAAGGTCACAGCTCAAAAAAGGCCACGATCACGGCAACAAAAGCTGAACAAAGTGGACATTTCAGAACTAAGAAAAGTTCCAGTGGTATGCGAGTTTCCTGACGTATTTCCCGAAGAACTACCAGGCATGCCACCAGACCGAGAGATAGAATTCAGCATCGAACTAGCACCTGGCACTGCTCCCATCTATAAGAAGCCTTATAGAATGGCACCCTCAGAATTGGTGGAGTTGAAGAAGCAGATAAAGGAATTATTGGAAAAAGGATTTATTCGAGCCAGCTCCTCACCATGGGGTTCGCCAGTGTTGTTCGCCAAGAAAAAGGATGGGACACTGAGACTGTGTATAGACTATCGAGCTCTCAATATGGTCACCATCAAAAACAAATACCCGATGCCACGGATAAATGGTTTGTTTGACCAGCTCGCACAAGCCAAGGTGTTCTCAAAAATTGATATGAGATCGGGATATCATCAATTGAAAGTACGGGCAGAAGATATCCCCAAGACAGCATTCACTTCCAGATATGGATTATATGAATTCACAGTGATGCCTTTTGGACTGACAAACGCCCCCGCATATTTCGTCCACCTCATGAACAAAGTGTTCATGAAATTCATGGACAAATTTGTTGTGGTATTCATTGACGATATTCTGGTTTACTCAAGGACACCAGAAGAGCATGCTGAGCATCTCAGAATTGTTTTGGGAGAATTGAGGAAACATCAGTTATACGCCAAATTTAGCAAGTGCGAATTTTGGCTAAGGCAAGTTGGTTTCCTAGGCCATATATTGAACCAAGAAGGCGTGGCCGTAGACCCAGAGAAAGTCAAGGCCATACTTGACTGGAAGCCGCCCGCCAACGTTACAGATGTGCGGAGTTTTCTGGGAATGGCCGGATATTACAGAAGATTTATCGAAGGATTCTCCACTGTGGCAAAACCAATAACTCAGTTGCTCAAGAAGGACAAGAAATTTGTATGGACGGAAGCATGCGAGAAAAGCTTCCAAGAACTCAAGAAGAAGCTGACAACCGCCCCGGTCTTAACTGTGCCAGACATACACAAGAGTTTTGAAGTATATTGTGACGCGTCCCGAAAAGGCCTCGGATGTGTACTAATGCAGGATGGCAAAGTTGTCGCGTATGCCTCCAGGCAGCTGTGAAAACATGAGGAAAATTACCCAACACATGACTTGGAGCTAGCAGCAGTCATACATGCACTCAAGGAGTGGAGGCACTTTCTGTTGGGAAATCGCTGTGAAATATATACGGACCATAAGAGCCTCAAATATATTTTCACGCAGCCAGAGCTAAATTTACGCCAACGACGCTGGTTGGAATTGGTCAAGGACTATGATGTCGGTATTCACTACCATCCAGGGAAAGCAAACGTAGTGGCCGATGCACTTAGTCGAAACCCCAGCCCGGACAATGACGGTCCCCAAAACTTGAGGCCTGAGTTTCAGCAAGAGTTCGCTAGGCTCAACATGGTGTTAGTCTCTGAGGGCACCGTATCAAATCTGGAGATACAACCCACCCTAGTGGAACAAATTAAGATGGCTCAACAGGGACATCCCAGCATCGAAGGTATAAAGAAGAAAATGAACCTTGGTAAGGCTTCAGAGTTCATCACAGACAGTGAAGGGATATTATGGTACGGAGACAGACTTTGCGTACCTAACATTGAGGAGCTCAAGCAACAAATCTTAACCGAAAGCCACACCGCCCCATACTCGATCCACCCTGGAGGAACCAAAATGTACAAGGACATTCAGGAAAGATTTTGGTGGCACGGTATGAAAAGAGATATAGCCACATTCATTGCCTGTTGCGATTCATGTCAACGCATCAAGGCCGAGCATCAAAAGCCAGCAGGGCTACTCCAGCCAAACAGGATACCGGAGTGGAAATGGGATGAAATAGGAATGGACTTCATTGTCGGACTACCCCGATCACAACGCGGGAATGACGCCATATGGGTCATCACAGACCGACTAACCAAGGTTGCTCATTTCATTCCCGTGAAGACTACCTATTCCACGCAAAGACTGGCCAGACTTTATCTCTCCCGTATAGTTTGTTTGCATGGAGTCCCAAAGACTATAATATCCGACCGAGGCACACAATTTGTCTCCAAATTTTGGGATCACCTGCAACAAGCTCTGGGCACGCAACTAGCATTCAGTACAGCGTACCACCCTCAGACTGATGGACAAACGGAGCGTGTAAACCAAATCCTAGAGGATATGCTGAGAGTCTGTGTGCTCACCTATGGATCCAGTTGGGAAGAGAGTTTGTCGTATGCCGAATTTGCTTACAACAACAGTTACCAAGCCAGCTTGCAAATGGCCCCCTTTGAAGCATTATACGGACGGAGGTGTCGTACCCCACTGAATTGGTTAGAAACAGGCGACAGCCGTATCTTCGGCCCAGACATGCTTAAAGAGGCCGAGGAGAAAGTGAAGCAGATCAGGGACAGACTCAAAACGGCGCAGAGCCGACAAAAGAGCTACTAGGATCAAAAGCATCGTGAGGTCAGCTTTGAACCCGATGACTCTGTATACCTATGAGTGTCACCTATGAGGGGCCTGCAACGGTTCAAAATTAAGGGGAAGCTAGCCCCGAGATTTATTGGACCATTCCGGGTAGAGGCACGAAGAGGCACAGTGGCCTACAAACTAGACTTACCCAAGGAGCTGTCAGACGTCCATGACGTATTCCACGTCTCGCAATTGAGAAAATGTGTAAGTAACCCGGAGAAGCATGTATCCCACGAGAGCATTGATGTGCAACCAGATCTCACCTACAGAGAAAGGCCGGTAAAGATTTTAGAAGAGTCCGAACGGAGGACCCGTCAGAAAACGACAAAGTTTTTCAGAGTTCAGTGGAGCAACCACACTGAGGATGAAGCCACATGGGAAAGGGGGGATTTTCTTCAGGCAGAATATCCATATCTATTTGAGGATCAGCAGAAATCTCGAGGACGAGATTTTTCCTAAGGGGGTAGGTGTTGTGACACCCAAAATTTTATTTGGATTTTTCAAAAAAAAATTATTTGACTTGAGGGAGGTGATTTAATTTTTTTTAAAAGAACCCTCCCTTTCAAATCATTTTTTTGTGGCAAGAGTTTTAATTGGATTCACCCAAGACTTGTTTTGATCTTGGAGGTTCTTGTTTTTATTTGGACTCAAACCAAAATGCTTTTCACTTGGGAAAAATGCCTTTTGAAAATCTCTTTGAAAATGCACCATGGCTTTTGGATAAATCCTTTGCCACTTTCAACAATTCTCTCTTGCCATGGCCTTAGTGCAAATCCACTCTCCTAAACCTTCCCTCATCTTTGGATCATGATTTGCATCAAATCCAGCAGGTTGAACCTCCTCCTAGATTTATTTTCCATTTAAATCATATTCAAACAGATTTCTGTCTTCTATTCTAGCCATTGGTGGTTTACAAAGGAACTCCACTTTCTGTTTTGATTTTTGCCCCAAACCTTTTTCCCTTCCTAGTCCCTTGAACCCTCAACCAAGATCCATGAAGATCCACTGATCTTCAGTTCACATTTTTCGAACTACACTTGCTGCAAGTTTGGACCAGTTTTGTCAAATTTGGCGAAATTCATTCAAATCCTTCTCCAAAAATTCTGAGTAAAATCAGGCAGTCCCTGGGTGCATTGAGTGGTCACCTCACCAAGTACCAACTCCAGAAAAAAAATTCTGCTTGCCTAATCATTCTATCGAACACCTGCAGTGCTTTGTCAATGTCAAGTTCAGAGATTCAGAAATTCAGTTCAGTGCCCTACTGTCGTTTTCTTCAGAGCATGTTGTCGATCTCGACAGTGCCGCGTTGGCGCCTTGCTCCCCGTCCCCTCCTCCTTGTTCCTGCTCCGCACGAACGCCTGGCAGCTTGCGGACGTCGGCGACGAGCAGCAGGAGGTGCGCCGCCCCGTGACCGACGCCAGCGGCGGCTTTGCGGCCGCCAGAGAGAGGCGCGGCGCTGACGGCGCCACCCAGTGCCGCCCAAGCCACCGGAGGTCGCCGCGTGGCCTTCCACTCCCCAGAACGCGCTGCCACTCTCGTCGTGAACCGCTGGGCGCGGAGCGCGCTCTCTGCCGCCGTCGTGCCCGTGCGGCCACCCCACCATGGACCGGCGCCGTTACGCCAAGACCGACCAGGATTAGCGGGGGAACGACACCAGTAACTTCCACTGATGCTGCCTGGCCACTCAAACCTCCTGCCAATCCACTGCATCGCCGTAATTGCTCGCCGGAGATTCTCCGTTCACGGCCACCCCGTCGATCCGCCTATAAATAGAGGCCCCGAGCTCCAACTCGAACCCACACCACCTCTGCACTCCACCTAGAGCACGCCTAGCCACTGGTAGAGCCACGGGAGAGCTTTCTTCCCCGTCTCCGGCCGCCGCGACCCGCCACGGGATCCAGCTCGATTCGCTCCCGTGCGTGCGCCTCTGCATCCCATCTCTTGCCAGTAGCTTCACTATGCATCCCTCCTTCTGACCCGCGCTTCAATTCGAAGTTTGTAGCCCTCCACCGGAGTTCTCCACCATCACCCGAGCCGCCGTCCGCCGGAGAAAGTGTCGCCGTCGACGTGGTGCTCTCCGACGGTCGAGTCCACCACCCACCGACGCGGAAGGACGCGCTGAAGCTCTTGGTACACTCCGATCCCCCTGTCTCGTCGTGGTTCGACGCCGGCGACCACCGCAGTCTTCGGGCGCCGGCGAGCTTTTTAAACCTGACACGTGGGAACCCCTGTCAGCCTCTCTTCTGTTTCCCCTCGCGAACCGTTTTCTGTTGGCGCCTTCGGGCAAATACGTTTTCCCTCTTGAGCTTGCGCATTTCCAATTGAACCGTTTTCTGTTTTCTCAGTTAAAACCCTGGAACTTTTCTGTTTCATTACAGATGGGTCCCTAGACAGAAACCTTTATAACTTTTTAATGAAAAGTGATTTTTGAGTGATTCCTTTTCTGACAGTCTTAAAATTTTGTCTAGTTTTTTATGGGATTTATTTGGAAAATATTTGGAGGAGTTTTTTTTTGCACGCGTTGGTTTTCACGTTAGTGCCCGTTTTCGTTATTGCCGTAGGTTCCGGAAGAGGTGACGGAGCTGCGAACTTCGCCGAGCTAGACTCCGACTTCTCCGAACCAGGCAAGCATGTTTGAACCTTTGATATGATAGGTGTTTTGCATGTTTGCGTGTAAGTTTGTGCGTGGCATTTGAGTGTCAGCAAGTACCTCGTTACTTGTGAGGCAACTACCCGCATGTTCCAAAGTCGCGATGATCTCTGGTGAGAGATGGCCTAATCATGTGGTGACATGAAGGGCAGCAAGGTGGTACTGTTGTAGCATACCAGCCTTGCGTCATCCGACAACTTCCGACGTTAACGCGGACGGAGTCACGTTATCGTTCTTTCCCCTTCCGTGCTACCACATGTTTCATTTGCCAGGATGCGGTTTAGTAAGTTGGTAACCTCTTTCCGTGTACACACCAAACAGAGGGGCCGGGATGATGGTACCTTGGCCCAGGATTAAAGCCAGTCATCCGGTCAGGGGGCATGGGTGTTTCCGGTTGGGACCGAGAGGGGGGGCACCCCCTTAGAGCGCGCGTATAGAAATTTGATCCCATGCTACGCGAGGTTGTAGCCTCCCCGTCTCAAGGTTTTTCTTGAACGTTGCCGAGGGTGATCCCTGGCTTCGGAATGTTGAATGGGTGTGTACTGGTTAGACGTGTTTCTTCCAAAACACCGTAAACGGAACTAGTCCCCGTGACTACTGAAATCTGTTGGCTGTGGTTAAGTACAAACTCTGCAGAGTAAATTCCTTCCAAGTCATCATGATCAATAGGGTAACGAGTATATCCATATCTATCCTCGTGGAAATTTTATCCCCGGTGAACAAGCTCAAGTGGAAAACCCAGTTGATTTATTATTCCTGTGGATGGACTAACCTTATATTTCATCTCGTACTTGTAATAATTTATGTTCTCGAGCTACTGGATTATCGAGTATAATATAAGCCCTTTATGTGATGTCGCTCAGACGTCCGACTGTGGTATGTATGTCTTTTATTTTCTGTTAAAAGCCCTTTATGTGGTGTCGCCCTGACGCCCGACTGCGGCATTACTATTCTTGCAGTTTCCTCTCGAGGAGTCATTCAGACCCTCATTTGGCACCAGTATTACTATTCTTGCAGTTTCCTCTCGAGGAGTCATTCAGACCCTCGTTTGGCACCAGTATTACTATTCTTGCAGTTTCCTCTCGAGGAGTCATTCAGACCCTCGTTTGGCACCAGTATTACTATTCTTGCAGTTTCCTCTCTTGGAGTCATTCAGACCCTCGTTTGGCACCAGTATTACTATTCTTGCAGTTTCCTCTCGAGGAGTCATTCAGACCCTCGTTTGGCACCCAATATTTATTATCTCTATGCCTGAACGCACTGGTTAATCTGTTCATATGCTTCATGTTTACATTTGTTATATCTTATGTCCGAACTGTCTTGCGAGTACTTTCATAGTACTCACCTGGCTTGTTGATTTGGCCAGATGTTGACGAAGGCGATCTCTTGGATGAAGAGTTTGATAGTGCGTCCGACGCCTAGAGGAGTCCCAGTCAGTCCTGTGCGATCCCGGATATTGGTCACTTGTATTGTATACGCTTCCGCCACCCGCAATAAGTCTCCTCGAGCCTCACTCCGACGCTCGAAGAGCTGTAGTTTTCAGGAGTCACATCACCCACTCCGCTGTGATATTTTTCCACCACCGGTGTTCTCGTGAGTTAGTAGCTATGCCACCCTATCCGCCGATATGCTTTATCGGCGTGTTTGCAATAAATTGTTGAGCGGTCTCCGCTCAACCTTGTATTATATTCAGTACTCCTGGTATTTTTCTTCTGTGACCAAGATATTGTCTACCAGTGAGAAGGGATTCTTCTTTACTGGTCCGTAAAAGGGATTGGTCTCTCAATAATTATTTTATTGAAAAACTGGTCGTGACAAGAATCGGAACAACAACATTAGTCACGCAATTTTCGGATGATTAACCCTGCGAGTGACAATTAGGTTTCCTTAGAGAGGACTCGGTAGGCGATTGTAGGTAGGGTTCTGGGCCATCGACGTCAAGTCGAGATCCACTGCTGGCCCCTGTCTCTCATTCCTTTATCCCGTCCCACCACAACAAAGACCTTCTGTGTGTGCTGGGACATATGGGTGCACACACCTTCATCAACTCTAGCTTGCAGTGTTGGTTGTTCTGCTGCGGTAGTAATGGATCCAATTGAGGGGCTGATAAAGAGTCCTAAATTGTCCCAATCAAAGAGGAGCGGGTAGAAGATCATATAGAGTGGAGGTGGGAAAGTAAGGTCTGTGCAACCGCAAGTGATCGTGAAACTGTTGTCAGATAAGTCAACACTTGCGTAGGCGATGGCAAATTCCTTGGCTAGGATTTGGTGCCTCTTGAAGGGGCTTGAGTGCAAGGATCTAGAGGATATATCTTTCTATTCACGTTCCATCCCCAGTCGGATAAGTCCGGAAGAGGAAGTCTTTGGAGGAGGGACCGTGGGAATTTGGGAATTCCCTACTAGTACCGGAAGATTTTTGTGCCAACGAAAACCCTTAGGGGATATGAGTTCAAATGGATCATGTCTGGATATGATGTGTCGGGATGCTGGAGAAGCAGTTAGTGACATAATCGCAAGGAGAGGAGGTAGACATGGGAGAAGATGGTACGATTATGGGCAGGTTTTTACATGTAGAAGTTTATATGGACATCTCACAACCACTCATGAGTGGCTTATTATATTAAATAAAAACAGTAAAACTGAGCTTCCTACGACCTTCCACAACTATCAGACGTCCTCGTCCATCCGATCACACTTACCCGCGGTTTAGATCTCTAGGTCGTTCCACCACTCGTATGTGCTAATCTTTTACCTCTCACAATTGCGCGACCTGCTCAGCCCCCGTAACCGGGCCGCTGCTCCTTAACCTGATCTGAGAGTTATCTCCTTAGTTGGGACGGATGTTCAAAGGCGCAAATAGGCTCAACAAAAAGATACTAGCAACCCATTCCGTTCTCTAGACCTATCCCCCATGATGCAAGTCTAAAGAAACCAATCCCCACGATGTGTCCATTCGTCTCTGTGGCTGTTGCCCGCGCTACTGCCGGCGTGCCTTCGCTTCGACACTTTCCGCCGTGGTCACTTCATATGACCAAGAAGTGGGTCTTAGTGTCTCTCCTCTATGCTCATCCCTGAAACCCCCGCCCCATTCGATTCCTCTCTCACGTGCTTCTGTGCCACTGCCACCGCATTCTCCTCTAACCATGTGGCTTTGGTGATCCCTACGTGTGCTGCCACGACCATCTGGATGCTCAATCCCGCCTTGGTGCAGCAAGAACCCTAGTCGTGCGTCTGTTCTCCTCCACACATGTTTGATCATTCTTTTTTGAGTTGTAACGGCGTGAGGGGCAGCATCGGCAACACGAGAAGGATATGGAGGCAAGGATGTGGTTGATCTATTTCGCTTCGTTCGGTCTACATGCCTCACCTTTCCCTCCTTGGTTTGGATTGTGTAAATCCTAACTCACGACATCACTACTAGAAAAAGGCCTACTAGTGGCGCACCAGTTTTGCCTACTAATGGCGCACTACTGGTGCGCCACTAGTACCACGCCACTAGTATTTTTTACTAATGGCGCACCACTGGTGCGCCATTAGTATCTGGTATGATACTAATGGCGCACCAGGCAGTGCGCCATTAGTATAGGCCACGGTGCGCTATTAGTATGCCTTCCAGGGGGCCATATTTACCCATGTGCTTTGCCATACTAATGGCGCACTGCGGGGTGATGCCCCATTAGTATGCCAAAGCATACTAATGGTGCACGTTGGGGTGATGCGCCATTAGTATGTATATTAGGGATTTTTTTCTTTTCTGATATTTGCACAGATCACAAAATATATTATTGGATAGAATATAAACAGCACCACACAGCAACAGCAGATTCATCGAATACAATAGAAGATTAGTCTCCGAATACAATTCATCATATTAGTCTTCGAATTCAAAAGACCGAACAAAGATAGAACATTACAAGTCTCGAGACCGCGAGTAGCGAGTTTGTCGAAAGTAATACTAATCCTAACAAGTCCTACTAATCATCATCATACAACTTCTACTCGTTATTAATAACAAGTCATACGATCATCATCCTGATAGTCATCGAACCAACCCTACTTAATTATTCTTAGCACATGATCATCAGTATTAGGCAGGACCTAAATACCCTATTTAAGGTAAAATAGCATAAAACAATATAGACCCTGACTCTCCATTATGGAGAATGGAGATCATCCTGTCTCCAATTCTTGCGCGGCGCTTCCTTTTGCTTCCAAGAACCTCCTTACGACTATCCATACATTTTTTCCATTCTCTGATTAGCATGTCTCCACTTCTTCTAGAAATCCGGTATGGACAGTTGAGATTCGTAGGATGACCTGGATATAAGTTCAAAACACGAAGGCTGCCATTCTGATACATCAAATGAGGCACACAATCCTCTGGGATTCTCTGTTGAAAAACATAGTAATAACTTCATAGTTAGCAATGATGTACTAGTTTTAGAAGTATGCAAAAGATGCACGGATGTCGTAATAGTAAAAAATCTTACCAGGGTATCTCCATGGTAGTTACCGTAGTTCAACACGTGCACTAGTGGCATGTATTGACCATAATGTTGAGGAGTTTGATTGTAGATATTGTAATTCTCAAGATCAGTACAAATTCTGACCAGATAATTTTTCTCCTGATAAGTTAACTCGGATCCATCGGTGTAGTGGGTTTTGTCTACCATGTTCCGCACATTTTTTGAACAATCAAAATAAGCTGTCAATGGAAATAAGTTGTCAACTATTTTGAATAAACAATATAAATTAGTTAATAATTAACTATGTTTGAGAAACTCACATAGCGGTAGAATTGGAGGCGTATCAACAAGGACCCAAATGTCCATATTGTCTTGGTAGATGTCAGGATCACCAAGATCCATGGTGACAAGCATACCCTCATCAAAACCATACATCTTGCAAAATGCTTCCCAATTTTTGCAACCAAAATGGGTTACGCTCTCAGCATTATACAGATTTACTTCAAAATCCACATCATGATGTGTCCTTAGGTGAATTTTCTTCGTTTCAAAATTTTCATGATCTTCAAAATCCATCCTCTCCAAGACATAGCATCTTGCATGGCATGGGATAAACTATACTCGAATTGTAAAAGATGAATTACACGTTGAAATAGTTGAAGTCATGCTTAATTATGAAAAAAACACTTGTCGTCGTTGCGTACCGTTTCAACTTTGAAGGTCTCCTCGAGCTTAATGCTGAAGCGCCGATCATCGTCCAGGTGAGGCCTGTCGCACAGACCTCGACCGTCGTGGCACTAGTCGCACTCCCCCAGGAGACTTTCGTCGTCCGATGACGACATTTCTATGTTCATAATTCAAAACTACATCATCTCTGTTGGGTCCAATAAGATAATCCACAGTGTGGTGAAAACACACCCTTCGAACTGGTTTGAGCAATTGGTGAATGGAGATGGTCTAAGATTTTCAGTAGTAAGAAGTGAAGTGGTAATTTTGAGAACAAATGGTTAGGATGAGTGGTTCCTCTTTCCTGTTTAGCTTTACAATAGAATATTGTTAGTCATGCACACTTGTGCATTTTCAGCCAGGCCTAGTGGAGTTGGCCTAAAAACATTTCTTTCTTTAAGCATGCTACATCCATCTCAAGTATTTATGGTCAAGGGTTAGCAGGGCCATCCAAATAGAATATGTGGTATGGGCTTTTTTAGTAGGTCATCCTACCAGATTAGGGTTTATCGATGACGAGCAACTGACATTAGTAATAACTATGAGTAGATATCACACTTCTATATGTATAACACAAGAGGCAGTTGATCCTACTTAATTAAGTACTAAGATACCCCGACCCATGCATTAGTCGCAAGTGCCCCATATGTCCTATTTTTAGCAAAGTCATGCTAAAATTCACGGAAAATTTCAGCATGACCTTTGCTGAAAATAGGACATATGGAGTACCCGAATTTGCCGGAACGGAAGTTAATCGACATTTCGGCAAACTCAAGGGCCTCTCGGGGTACAGCAGCAGCATCACAAGTTGACAAAATTCCCAAGTAGTACATTTCTGCAAGTAGAAACACAAGCACCACTCATGGGCTAGTAGTAAAGCATTGATGTATATAGCAGCAGTAGTAAATTAGATTGTACCACTCATGGTACATTTCTGCAAGTAGAAACACAAGCACCACTCAGAGCAATGGAGAGGAAAATCTGACAATAACTTAACTGAAACCAAAGAAAGACCAAGCAAACTATTGCAAGTACAGTACACTAACTACTTCACTAAACACAACTGCATAGCAGCCCTCTAAGTTGATGGATGTAGACTGATCTGCTAGCCGCTTCACACGAGGAAAACCTGGATATGCCAACATCATTCAGCCCTGAACCACAAAGGCGACCAAGCAGTTCAGTCAGAATGTAACATAGCTATCCTTTTCTCATGCCAACTATCGTGCAATTTATCAAATTCTAATGTTCCTAGCAATGACTATTACTAAGCTTTTGATGAGCACACGCAGTTAATTGTGCAGCAAAACTCCATGAAGTGTCCCAAACCGATGACACGGTCGTAGGGTGCGGCTTTAAATCAGGCCGGTTAATGGCCACGAACAGGGCTGTGACCGGCCGACCTGATTGCAAAGAGGATGTCCACTTGTAAAATCACCAAGGTACACTGCTGATGTGTGCAGAGTATTCAGGTGTTGAGGGAGGGCTTGCATGATCCTTCCAATCTCTTGTATATGTAGTAAAATTTTCCTGACGGTTATTGAATTCGGATCAATCTGGTTGTTACTCTATCATCTTTGATCAATTGTTAGCCGCAGTTTGAATCGGAAAGTCATGTGCACCCGTTAAAGTGATTTAGAAGTTACATGGTAGGACCGCTAATCGGAACTCATTTGGTGAATCTGTTGTTGGACTGCTGCTGCCGAGGCTAGAGAAAATCCACCACTATAGCAGGCTACCTGTAGTTGTCGATTGAAAATCCAATGGATCATCCACTATGCTATGTTGAGCCATTGCATACCAAAAAGGGACTGGTGGGTGCCAGTCGACTGAATTCCCAATTTGGGTCAGTCGCTGTTCTTCATCATGGGTTACTATCACAGTTTGTCGGAGTAAGTGGCCACGGGTAGCCAAACCGGCTACCCGTGGCTCTTCAGAAAATTTATCAGGCCTTTGGGCCTTCAAGCACTCCAAGCATTTGGGCCGCCTTCCCAGGCCGGCTACCACTAAAGCCGACTCCCGGAAGGCGACCCAGCCTCACCGACTCCAAGAAGCCGGCCAAGAGAAACGCCGACTCCTAGAAGCCGGCCGAGACCACAACCGCCCCTACATAACGACGACCTGACGGGGCATGGCCACAGTGCGGCCCACGACCCCCGAAGCCCGAGGCAGGCATGGTTACAGGAGGCCGTACGGGAGGGATGTCTCCCGTGCGGCCGGGCACTATAGCCACGCCAGCTATGACGTCATCCACGACCCATTCTTGCACGACCCAAGGACTGCGGGCCCCTTCAGCCAGAGAGAGGCGTGAAGGCGACCCGGCTTTCCCTAGTCGGCCGGGAGCATAGCCGGCCTCCAGAAGCCGGCGACTCCCTTCCTCGAAGCAGGAGCCCATTTAAGGAGACAAGACGAGGTGAGGCTACAGTGATAGCCCCGACGCGGATCACTGTAGCCACGCTTACCTCGACCAAGCCCTCATCATCAGAGGCGCGGCTACAGTAAGCAGCCGCCGACAAGACCCTAGGCGGTGGGGCCGGCCTGTCGACCGAGTAGCCGGCAGCCGGCAGGACCCACCAGCCGGCGGGACCCAGCAGCCGGCGGAGGAGCCGGCAGGCGTAGACACTGACGGCTGGGGCCAGTTCCCAGTCGGATTACCATTGTACCCCCAGGGGTAGGCCTAAATAAGCCCCCCGGAGCACCCATGCAAAGGGTTGGCCACTGAGCATAGTTCGCATCCAAGCATAGGTTGGCACCTCTGCATGTTTGGCTTCCAAGCATAGCACACGCACACACACCATAGATAGAGAGAAGCAAGAGCTAGCCTTGTTCTTCTTCTCCCTTGATCCCAACAGCTCTAGGAGCGATTGTAGCTACTCTTTATCGAGCTAGTGATCATGCGGAGACCCCGCAGAGCAGGACTAGGGGTGTTATCTCCTCGGAGAGCCCCGAACCTGGGTAAGATTCGCCGGCGTGCATGTCTTCGCCTCATCCCGTTTCCAGGCACCGGCGACGTTTTATTGGCTCCCACAATGATAAGCCATCCTTTGGCATATGTCGCACCAACCACCCGACACAGTTAAATCTTCGTGTAAATTACATCAATTTTAAAATCAGCACAACTACAAAACCTACACATTGACAACTACCAGTGAATCACATTGTAAATTCAATGAACTTGCAGTTGAAGAAACCATCAAAAAGCAAGATTCATACTGGAAAAGAAAACAATCAGAGATGGGGGACAGGGGAGAGGGAGGGCGGACGCCCGCAGCCGGAGGGGCGGGAAGGGGATGAGCATACCTGCGCTGGACGCAGGTGGGTAGGGCTGGAGCTCGCCCCGGTTCTGCTCGATGATGGAGTTCGTCCTATCCTGCAGAGAGAAGGGAAGGTGGAGGAGTCCGTCAAACGGAGCCATAAAGAGATGTGGGGCGGCGGGAATGGAGGGGAGGAGGGAGGTCGAGGTGGACGCCGGCGGGTCAGGAGGGATTTACCTGGCCGCCGCTCGATTTGGCGCCTGGAAGACGAGGTGGGGCGGCGGGTAGACGCGGGGGCGGCGGCGCGGGGGAGCTGCAGTGGTGGGGAGCGCGGGGGCGGTGGGGGTGGAGTCCGGCGGGGGTCGGGGCGGCGGCGTCGTGGGTCAGGTGAGCGCGCGGGTGGACTGGCGAGGGAGAGGGAGGAATTAGCTAAGGGAGGAAACTTACTAATGGCGCACCCCGAAGCGGTGCACCATTAGAATGTTTTTTTACATAGCAATGGCGCACCCACGATCGGTGCGCCATTAGTAATCTTTTTTATATAGCAATGGCGCACCAGCCAGAGGTGCGCCATAAGTAATTTTTATTATTATTTTTTGTTGCATCTAATAATTTTTTAGAAAATGAATATGAATATGAAACAGTAATAATTTTTTACAAAAATAGTAATAATTTTTTAAAAATATCATCAAATTTGTTATTTGAAAATATTTATGAATATGAAAAAATATCATCAAATTTATTATTTGAAAATATCATCAAATTTGTTATTTAAAAATA
>NC_057811.1:55782376-55786885 GCF_018294505.1 Triticum aestivum
GGTGCGGGGGGTCGGCGGTGGCGGCCGGTGGAGCAGGGTAGAGGGTGCGGGGGGTGCTCGGCGGCGAGGGGGACCGGATCTGGCGAGGTGGGATAGCGATCGAGATGGAGTGGGATCGAGATCAAGTGTCCATGAAATATACACTAATGGCGCACCGGAGAACAGTGCGCCATTACTAGTTTAAACTAGTAAATGGCGCACTATACACTGGTGCGCCATTAGTAGTTTTGCAAAAAAAAAGTAGTGGCGCACTATGGGGCCGGTGCGCCATTAATAGTTAGACTAGTAATGGCGCACTGTGCCCTGGTGCACCATTAGTATGTTTGGAATTTTTTTGTTACTAGTGGCGCACCGTGTGTCTGGTGCGCCATTAGTGGCCATTCCATATGTAGCTATATTGGACGAAGATTACCTTCTCATCATTTTTCTCCATGGATGCATGATGATTCTTTCTTGTTGTATCTCCAATCTAGCTACTTGTTGCTGTTGCTACCATCTAATGTGTATCATAGCTTTTTATTAGGAGAAAAACAGTTTTTTTTAACACAGTATAGACGCAAGCGAATAAATTCAGGAATAAATGCGAGCACCAGGATTTGAACCCTGGTGGGCTAGGGATATCACAATTCCTCTAACCATCCAACCACAGGTTGGTTCACGGAGAAAAACAATTTAAAGATGTAGAGGCACCACCACTTTTTTAACCTTGGGCAATGACAGCTTCATGTAGTAATTCCTGGAGCATTTTTAGAAGTTATCTACATGTGTTACTATCCAATATAGTTTAATATTACAGTTTGGCAACCAAAGCTGAAACTTTGCATCTATTTTAAATAAATTATGATTAGATTGTAAATGATCTGCAGTTAAATTGACTATGTATGTATGTAGTGCTTCATCTGCACTTGCAAGATCAAAATAGGTCATCATCATAAGCTATTTTGTTCAACTTCTGACTTGGCCACCCGCACGCTATTGATTACTGTTGATATTGTTGGTGGTGTGTGATTGCTGCTACTAGATCATTGCTGCTTTGTGTCAGTTATTTGTATATTGAACAAGATGATTTCCTGAGCAGGTTGATTGCCGGAGGGGAGATGATATGAACCGGGGTTCCTCACAATAGTTTACTCCAATTGGAGAGCAAGAGATGAAATGATAGTTGATTGGAAGTTACAAATAATATTAAAATATAGGAGAAAGAATATAGACAATCTACTGCCAAACTGGATATGTATACGAGGGAATCTTTATATACGCATCCAAATATACACAATGCTATTGGAGATGCTCTCACGCCCTATGGCAGGTGACAGGCTATTGGCACGCTGCCGCCACCGCTCTTCAAGAAGGCTGTGGAGATGAGGGTGAGAAGAACTTACATGAGGAAGGACGAGGATCAGGGTGCGGCATGGTCACAATTATTCATGTGCATATTTTGCCACCAAAATTAGCTGTTCCTTTTCGCGAGTCATGAAAAGATTGCATTGATCTCTTTTTTAGAAAATGTGTGTGCTCTTGCAAAAAGGGGAAATTTTCTCCTGAAGAAGAATTCCGTATGGTTTGATGATTGATGTATGTGTCTCGGCTTGATCAAATGCATGCTTGCCAAATGCCAAGTCATTATCAATATTCTTTCTTACTATCATCAAATGTAACAGATAATGAGAAATAACCAAACTTAAAAAATAAGCAACATATTCTTTTGCTACGGACCTATTTAACTTTCATGTTTATTTGTAAAAATGGACAGGCGCGGCAACACGCATCATGATGATCTTGTACAGGCATCTCACAACCGCTCATGCGGGGCTTCACTGTGAGGCTCCACGCGTGATGAGGACAAGGATGAGAGGAAGAACATAAGATGTACAGTGAAGGTAAAAACAAGGAGGAAATGTGGTGCTGTTTCGAATGAGTTTCTGCCTGATTTCTGCTATACATGTGGTGTGTCAAGTAATGACAGGACCCTTGAGATAACCGTGTTACGTGATTTAAAATCAATATCCCAGAAGGTTCCGAATAAGAACAGTTGTGGGAAAAATGATTTGACATTTAAAAAAAATGACAGATATTGACTCCCTTTTTAACCTCATTTGAAAAATTCTTTGCGAGACAAAAGTAAAAAACCAACACCAAGATTGAATGTCAATGTTAACTTTCCAGGAAAGAACAGCGACAAAGACTCCACATAAACATAGTAGCCTAGCTCAGTGAAGCATTAACCAAAAAGCTACTGAAACATCAGATACGCCCCAGGCATATTTGATGCTTCTACACCCTTTAGACCCATACAGGATCAGCACGAATTCAACAAAAGCATCCACGGTTTACCTCAGTTTGCAGAGTGGACGCCCATTAAGTAGCTCTGGGTCTCCCCTCTCAGATCATTTTCCTTATACATTTCTTACTTTGAAACCAGGACTGCCTAGCTGATTTGGATGAATTTCGGGTCCATATGCGACCAGAGAATGCAAAACTCAGCGTCCCTAGTAGATCATAATGACCTCCACCAGTCGTGCTTTAGCTACTCCATCAGAAAATAAAGGTTTTGACAGTAGTAAATCTTTAAGACTTGAAGAAGCCACCAGCAGCAGAATTGAGGTTAGTGATTGGATTCGTCCATTTCGCCTGGTGAGTGGCCGTCAGACATCAGTGCTCAGTTAACCTTGCCAGCGACGATAATCTACCACTGTCTGAAAAGATACCATGCACAGGAATCAAAACCAACAGCCAAACTTAGCATTTACAGTCTGATTTCAAATATGCAACAGGTGCTAGAAAATATTCCCTCCAATCCAAATAAGTGTCGCAGTTTTGCACTAAGGTTAGTTCAACCTTAGTAACCTTAGTGCAAAATTGCGACACTTATTATGGATCAGATCTAACCTTAGTGCAAAACTGCGACACTTATTATGGATCGGAGGAGTAACAGAATGATTCTAAGAAAGATCAGGAACAGAGTAACAACATAAATAATACTATATCAGCAGCTTTGCATGAATATTTGGTCTTTTTTTACCAATGTACTTAGTCCATAACAAGTCAAATCTGACAAATTCAAATTAAGTCAGTTCCCAATGCCATGTATTCCGTTTGCACTAGCACACACAAATAAACTGGCAATATCTATATGTCAAGATAACTATTAATTGCAGTGTGACTTTCTTCACAAACAGGACCAACAAGGTCGCTAGAGAAAAGTAGAAATTCGAGGGGTAATGATGCGATTGGCACTGCTTCCCATAACTCACAAATGGCAGCATAACCGATCCATATAATGGCAGAAGAATAACATAACTTGAGTCCATAACTCACAAATGGCCACAATTTTATGGCCCTACTTTATGGCAGCATAACCTTGATACAATATTCAAGTTTTTAGTGAAATAGTAAAAAAAAAAATCTGAATTCCACCTGTTAGATGATGTTCTCAATCTATTTAGAAATGATCAAATGATGAACATTGTGGAATCAAATCGTGACTCGGATTTTGTATCTCCAATTGTTTGCCCAAAATATCTGACAGTGACACTGCTACTTGACATCCCATCTGAAGACAAGAGCAACACGGAACCTGATATAAAAAAATTGTAAAAGGGAAATGGCAGACAAATAGACTAAACATGATTCTATTTCCAAGTAGCTCAGTTGAGCAGTAGCTAAAAAGTAACAGAAATATGGCTGACATGCTAAACAGAAATACAACTTCTCAATATTATGATCAGGGTGAAATTGATCATAATGACCTGCACCAGCTGTATGTAAACTCCTAAACAGAAAAATAAACGACTTGGTAGTGGCAAATCTAAAAGAAAACAATAACAGCAGACTAATAGATCAAGTAATATTTGCTAACGGTAGCAACGCCATGATCTGAAAAGATACCATGCAGAAAATTTATAAGTCATAACTAACTCTTACTCAGCATTCCACTTTGGTAAGCTATGTGCTAGTGCTAATACCAGAGGTTACAACACTGAGCTTGAGATGTGAGCTTTAGCTATGCCAGAAAATAACAGAACTTTGTTTCCAGAAGATCAGAAGCAAGGTAACAGGAACATACTAGATTGACAAGGCTGTATGCATATTTCTCGATTCAACCAATGTGTAACATCATGGTCCTTAACAGGTCAAATCTCATAACAAAATCATGTTCTGTTTTTCAGTGTCATATGTTATGTTTTTTCTAGCATACACAAATTTGCATTTGGCAAGGTCTATACAGGAATACAAACTACCAAAGAATGAGCATTACTTGCACTATGACTGCTTGTTCACAAGCAGGAACCAACTATGTATGCAAACATATGGAAGCTGTACAATGAAGGGCAACAAAATCAAGGACTGGTACCATACCAGGAGTGTAGAAGCTCATGTAGGGCAAAACGGAAAAGTAGAACCCAGGTTCATCAACACTAGTGCAGAACCGGGCTTTAGTGCCGGTTCGTAAGGGCCTGGCCTTTAGTGCCGGTTGCAAAACCGGCACTAAAGAGTGGAGACTAAAGC
>NC_057811.1:55787379-55792667 GCF_018294505.1 Triticum aestivum
ATCGAATGTCTCACAACCACCATTAATTATTCACACATACACATGTATATATATACAATTTCTCCTACATGTTGCCTTGGTGCCTTCGGAGCACGATGACAAGTGGTTCATGGGGGCGGTAGCGGGTAATAGTATTCTCCTTTGGGATTTATGACCTGGTCGAGCAAAAATCACGCTATTTTCTCTTGAAGTGCTCGTATGCGCTCTGTTGGTAGGACCTGGTCCAGCACCTCTTTGAACTGTTAAGAAGGAGATCAATATGCATGTGTATTAGTTGTGTGACTAGATATCGACAATCATGTAAGATTTGTGAATAGTGTTCTGACAAACGTACCCAGTCCTGTCTATCAGATCTGCTCCTTTCGGACGCCATCATGCGAATGTTCTCGCAAACGTAGTATGCACACACTTCAGTCCCCGGCGCCTGCTTCAGGGCCTTTACGAGAATAGAATTTAATCAGATAATAACTAATCAAGCATGTTAATTAATTAATGGCATTGAAACAAGAATTAAAGAGATGGTAGCTAGCTAGCTAGTACTACTTAATTACTTACCTTGGGTCGATACCAACATAGCTTTTGTCGCCATTTTCCTGAAGTCACCTTGATGTACTTTGCCCAAGCCCTGCCCGTCGGCAAAGAAAATTAATGAAGGGGTTATTAAAAATAGTTCATATCAGGAAATGACGAACTAAATAGGCCGAGATATAGTTAATAATGATTGAAATAACCTGTCGACTATCCTCTTCACGATGCTGTAGTCACTATCTTTTTTAAGTAGTGAGTCCAGTACTTCAACTTTTCCTTCGTCAACTTTAATGTCTAACAAGATCCCGTGGAAGCTGCATGCACATATGTTTGCATGTATAAATTAAGCGGACATGTGCATAACACTAATCAACTATAACCCTAAACCCTATACACTTATTAACATCTAGCTAGTAAGCAAAAACAGAATTTGTAGTACAAGACAGTGTGACTCACTTGAAGTTGTAAGGAAGTAATATATCTTCATTGCTATTGAGGCGCTTCAAAAACTCTACCATGTTTTTCTCTACATCTTGTCTACACCATTCCAATTTCCATGTGTATTCATTAACGGTATTTGGGTCAATGAACCCAATGCCATAGCGTCCAGCTTTTTTTATTTCATACATCTTCATCCTGCATAATACCACAGAAAAGAGTATATAGTGAGGATATATAATTACAGGTAATTAATGATCAATCAATGAGCACTAGAGCTAGCTTGAGACTTAAATTACAGAAAGAAATCACTTACAGACAATAGCAACTGACGATAGATTTGTCGAGTGCATCTTGATTGAATAACTGAAATAGTTCTAAATACTCAACGGACAGAGCTTTCTTATTGAAGTAATGATCTTCCTCGACTTGCACCATGAGGGACTCTCGATTGGAAATCTTGGTAATTTTCATGTACCAATCATGCAATTCATACATTCTCGTTGGGAGGTTATTAACCTCCTCGGGCTCGACCAAAGGTTGGCCCCGGACATATTTCCATTTTATTTCCTCCTCTCTAAGCGGAGACATGGGCTCGATATCGAGGAGTTGTCCAACAGTGATCTTGAGCATTTCAGCCTGCATTATATGCTTCTCGGTTATTACCACATCGCCCAGCTCGGGAACGTAAACGGTTTGCCCACAATAATATTGGGCGCGCGTACTCTCATGTGTTGTTGGCACAACAAGCGGGGGGGTCGATTGCGCCGCCTGTTCTCCCAGCTGGGGAACGGTTTTCCCGCATTTTTGACAGCTGCTTGTTGGCTCGAGCTCGAGCTCGCTTCTTTCTGTAGTCGTGCTCGATGTGCCTTCCTGATTTAGCGCTCATAGTCTGAGTCAACAGGCTTCGGAGCTGGTGGTCTAGCCATACGAATGAAGTGGTCAATCTTTTTCTCAGGCACTTTCTCCCTCGGCGGCGTTGCCGGTTTCGGTCCAAAATGAGCGTCCACTTCGGCCCGCACTATTGCATTGTTTTGCTCCTCGGTCATGTCGTAAGGCCTCTGAGGAAGAGGAGCGAGGCTGCTTGGACCATATTTATATCGCTTGTCTCCGCCTGTATTTCCTGTACTACCTCGACTCGTACCGCTACGCACCATAGCTGCGGCGTGTCTCTTCTGCGATTGCTTAGTCGGCGGAGACGGCTGACGTGGCTTAGTTGGAGCAGGAGGAGTGGCCTGACGCTGTGCCGGACTTGAAGCAGGAGGTGTGGCCTGACACGGTGTCGGACTTGAAGCAGGAGGTGTGGCCTGACGATGTGCTGGACTTGAAGCAGGAGGTGTGGCCTGACACGGTGTCGGACTTGAAACAGGAGGAGTGGCCTGACGCTATGCCGGACTTGAAGCAGGAGTCTGCTCACGCGTTTGTGGACTTGGAGGAGCGGGAGTCTGCTGACACGGTGACGGACTTCGAGGAGGAGTCGGCAGACGCGGTGTCGGTGGACTTCGAAAGATGATGCAATCCTTTCTCCATAGGATGATACGATGTATGGCCTCTCCCAGTGTGTGCTCGTCGTCACCTCCAGGAATGTCAAGCTCTAGCCCCGAATATGGGTCCACCACCTCATCAACCAAGACACGAGCATAGCCCGCTGGAATCGGGGCGCAATGGAAGGTTGCTTCGGGGGTAATTGTAAAAGCAACGGCGTCCGCCACCTTCATGGATATGTTCTTCATTTTGAAGTGTAGCTCACAGTTAGTGTTCTCTATGATGTCATCCACAGGGTATGTATCCAGCAGTGCGTCGCCCGGGGCGGAACCAACGCTGCTCCTCGGCATGGATGGGACGGTGCTATCCAATGCTGGATGATCACCCGCTTGCTGCTGCCGCTGCTGAGACCCCCTTTCCTGGCTAAGTGAGTCGATCTGCTGCTGCTGCTGCTGGAATTTGAGTGCCAAGTCCGCGTGCCTTGCTTCTAGGCATTGAAGGCGTTCCGCGTCCTGCTTCCTCTGCTCCTCCTCCAGCTTCCTCTTCTTCTCCTCCTCCATCTTCTTTCTTGCACGGGTCATGTAGTCGTCGTTCCATTCCGAAAAGCCCTCATACCAGGGAATAACGCCCTTGCCTCGTGTTCTTCCCGGGTGTTCAGGATTTCCCAGGGTGAGCGTAAGCTCGCCGTTCTCTCTGTTGGGCGTGAACACCCCCTTTCGAGCAGCTTCTATTGCGTCAAGTAACTTTTTTTCTGCTCCTTTTAGACTTGCCTTCTTCGAAACCAGGCCTGTCTTCGGGTCCAACGCCCCCCCATGCGCATAGAACCAAGTTCTGCACCTGGGGGGCCAGCTCCTAGTAACCGGAGTGACCCCTGCATCCTCCATCTCTTGCTCAGACTTATCCCACTTAGGCATTGCCACCGCGTAGCCACCTGGACCCAGCCTATGGAACTGCGTCTTTTTTGCGGCATTGGCCTTTTTTTTTCTCGGCCGTTCCTTAGATAATTCTGATTCCTTGAATTTCACGAAAGCGGGCTAGTGTTCTCTTTGCTTCTCCAGTGTTCCCTTGAATTCTGGAGTCTTCCTTTCTACAGCGAGGTAGTTGGCCCATACAGTTTTCTTATGGGTGTTGAATGCAATTGCCATCTTCTTAAGAGCAGCGTCCTTGACTTTCTGCACATCTGCATCAGTGAAATAATCTGGTAGGGTGAAATGTTCCATCAGAGATTCCCAAAGCTTTTGTTTTGCTCTGTCGTCGACCCAAGTAACATCTGGGCGTTTAGTTTTTGGCTCTTTCCATTCTTGAATGGAGATCGGGAGTTGGTCCTTCACAAGAACTCCACACTGACGAACGAACTTGTTCGCAATGTTCTTAGGCGTGAGGGGTTCGCCACTAGATTTCATGGAATCGATGTTGTACTTTACACCCTCCTTCAACTTTTTGCCCGGGCCGTGCTTTGTCCTGCTGTCTGTAGAAGCAGATTTGGTCGATCCGGAGGGCTGAAAGAAGAAAGATCGATTTGTTAATATATCTTCAAATAAAAAAACATGTGATGATCACTAGATGCCTGCTTATATAAATATACCTCGCCAGTAGTCTTTGTTATTTCAAGATCAATATTGTATTCGTCATCATAATCATTGTCTGCGTCATCATAATCATAATCATAGTTCATGACTTCATCAGCTCGGTCGTCGAGATCGAATATCTTATCATCACCCTCCCCGGTATTGTTTAGATATTGGGAGCCGTCATTTGCTTCATTCAGATCATCTGGCCTGTTAGGGCTGCGTATGATCTCGAACAGGGCCTCTTCTCCCTCTCTGCCGGTATTGTCTGCCATAGCTTTTATTTAACAAATACAGAAGAAATATAAAACAATTTAGTATTCAAATTACAATGCATGGATGCAATCAATAAGAAAAAACTGAATCATATAGTACATAATATGCATCGTCTCGAATAATATATAATCTCGAATACATCGTCTCGAATAATATATAATCTCGAATACATCACTGGCTAGGTAGCTAATAAAGATCGAATACTATAGAAGAATCTAGGCCACTCGCGGTTCCTGGGGCGCGGGCGGTGGACACCCAAAGACAAGGAACCATC
The DNA here is from genome assembly GCF_018294505.1 of Triticum aestivum. NCBI lineage: Eukaryota > Viridiplantae > Streptophyta > Magnoliopsida > Poales > Poaceae > Triticum > Triticum aestivum. The sequence goes on from NC_057811.1 coordinate 55,791,949, forward strand.
ACAGGATCATATCTCCGGTCATCTGCCCAAAGAACTTGCCAGGTATTGGAGAACCTGACGTCCATAGAAGCCATGTAGCGATGGACGTGCTCGTCCTCCTCCCTGACACGACGACGCACCACCTCCGGCGGGGCCGGCTCCCTCTGCACCGAATGTGGCCCACGCGAACGCCACCAAAGGAGATCAGGGTCGACGACGGGACCCGAGGCCGGGTTCCTCACCAAGTGGCGCGCCCCTCCAGGTAGCACCTCCCAGTGCCAGCCCGACGGAGCCCAATCCCGGCATGGGTCAGCCGGACGTCGTCGCGAACGGGTCGACGGCGAGGATGCGAGCCGGGCATCATCGAGAACAAATACTATATGCCCGCAAAAAGTAACATTTTTTAAATGATTGGATTGTGATAACTAAAATTCTATATGCAAATTCTAACAATTTGACATTAATCTAATTCATCTGACTAAAACTAATTCTAAAATTTCTAACATTTCTATATATATAACTAACATTTCAATAACATTTCTAATATTTCTATAACTAAATAACAGAAAAATTGCTAACATTTCTATAAATATTTCTATAACTTAAAAACAGAAAAACTTATAACATTTCTATATAACTAACATTTCTAAAACTAAAAAACAAAAAAATTTCTATAACTAAAAAACTAAAAAACAATGTGTGTGTGTGTGTGGACATGGCGGCCGGGGCAGGAGCTCACC